>NC_069501.1:78784520-79084520 GCF_027579735.1 Bombina bombina | reverse complement strand
ATGGGATATCGCCTCCTGGTCAACAGGAGGAGGCAAAGAGCACCACAGCAGAGCTGTATATATATATATATATATATATATATATATAGCTCCTCCCACTCCAGTCATTTGACCGAAGTTAGGAAGAGAAAGGAAAAGCCAAGGTGCAGAGGTGACTGAAGTTTAACAAAAATAAAGACCTGTCTTAGAAAACGACAGGGTGGGCCGTGGACTCGTCATATCGTAAAAGAAATAAATTTATCAGGTAAGCATAAATGTCCTTTTCTTTTACAAGATAGGACGAGTCCACGGATTTCATCCTTACTTATGGGATACAATACCAAAGCTATAGGACACGGATGAAAAGGAGGGACAAGACAGGAACTTAAACAGAATGCACCACTGCTTGAAGAACCTTTCTCCCAAAAACAGCCTCGGACGAGGCAAAAGTATCAAATTTGTAAAATTTGGAAAAAGTGTGAAGAGACGACCAAGTTGCAGCCTTGCAAATCTGTTCAACAGAAGCATCATTTCTCCAACATAGGTGTGTCCGGTCCACGGCGTCATCCTTACTTGTGGGATATTCTCTTCCCCAACAGGAAATGGCAAAGAGCCCAGCAAAGCTGGTCACATGATCCCTCCTAGGCTCCGCCTACCCCAGTCATTCTCTTTGCCGTTGTACAGGCAACATCTCCACGGAGATGGCTTAGAGTTTTTTAGTGTTTAACTGTAGTTTTTTTATTATTCAATCAAGAGTTTGTTATTTTGAAATAGTGCTGGTATGTACTATTTACTCAGAAACAGAAAAGAGATGAAGATTTCTGTTTGTATGAGGAAAATGATTTTAGCAACCGTAACTAAAATCCATGGCTGTTCCACACAGGACTGTTGAGAGCAATTAACTTCAGTTGGGGGAACAGTGTGCAGTCTCTTGCTGCTTGAGGTATGACACATTCTAACAAGACGATGTAATGCTGGAAGCTGTCATTTTCCCTATGGGATCCGGTAAGCCATGTTTATTACAATCGTAAATAAGGGCTTCACAAGGGCTTATTTAGACTGTAGACTTTTCTGGGCTAAATCGATTCATTATTAACACATATTTAGCCTTGAGGAATCATTTTATCTGGGTATTTTGATATAATAATATCGGCAGGCACTGTATTAGACACCTTATTTCTTAGGGGCTTTCCCAAAGCATAAGCAGAGTCTCATTTTCGCGCCGGTGTGGCGCACTTGTTTTTGAGAGGCATGGCATGCAGTCGCATGTGAGAGGAGCTCTGATACTTAGAAAAGACTTTCTGAAGGCGTCATTGGTATCGTATTCCCCTTTGGGTTTGGTTGGGTCTCAGCAAAGCAGATACCAGGGACTGTAAAGGGGTTAAAGCTTAAAACGGCTCCGGTTCCGTTATTTTAAGGGTTAAAGCTTCCAAATTTGGTGTGCAATATTTTTAAGGCTTTAAGACACTGTGGTGAAAATTTGGTGAATTTTGAACAATTCCTTCATGTTTTTTCGCAATTGCAATATTGTTTCCTATGGTCGACCCCAGAAAGGACTTATGGCAGTCAGTCCCCAAGGTCGAGGGAGCGGTTTCTACTTTAAACAAACGCACCACTATACCCATAGAGGATAGTTGTGCTTTCAAAGATCCTATGGATAAAAAATTAGAAGGTTTGCTTAAAAAGATGTTTGTTCAGCAGGGTTACCTTCTACAACCCATTTCATGCATTGTCCCTGTCACTACAGCCGCATATTTCTGGTTTGATGAACTGATAAAGGTGCTCGATAGTGATTCTCCTCCTTATGAGGAGATTATGGACAGAATCAATGCTCTCAAATTGGCTAATTCTTTCACCCTAGACGCCACTTTGCAATTGGCTAGGTTAGCGGCTAAGAATTCTGGGTTTGCTATTGTGGCGCGCAGAGCGCTTTGGTTGAAATCTTGGTCGGCTGATGCGTCTTCCAAGAACAAGCTACTAAACATTCCTTTCAAGGGGAAAACGCTGTTTGGCCCTGACTTGAAAGAGATTATCTCTGATATCACTGGGGGTAAGGGCCACGCCCTTCCTCAGGATCGGCCTTTCAAGGCAAAAAATAGACCTAATTTTCGTCCCTTTCGTAAAAACGGACCAGCCCAAAGTGCTACGTCCTCTAAGCAAGAGGGTAATACTTCTCAAGCCAAGCCAGCTTGGAGACCAATGCAAGGCTGGAACAAGGGAAAGCAGGCCAAGAAACCTGCCACTGCTACCAAGACAGCATGAAATATTGGCCCCCGATCCGGGACCGGATCTGGTGGGGGGCAGACTCTCTCTCTTCGCTCAGGCTTGGGCAAGAGATGTTCTGGATCCTTGGGCGCTAGAAATAGTCTCCCAGGGTTATCTTCTGGAATTCAAGGGACTTCCCCCAAGGGGAAGGTTCCACAGGTCTCAGTTGTCTTCAGACCACATAAAAAGACAGGCGTTCTTACATTGTGTAGAAGACCTGTTAAAAATGGGAGTGATTCATCCTGTTCCATTAAGAGAACAAGGGATGGGGTTCTACTCCAATCTGTTCATAGTTCCCAAAAAAGAGGGAACGTTCAGACCAATCTTAGATCTCAAGATCTTAAACAAATTTCTCAAGGTCCCATCGTTCAAGATGGAAACCATTCGAACTATCCTTCCTTCCATCCAGGAAGGTCAATTCATGACCACGGTGGATTTAAAGGATGCGTATCTACATATTCCTATCCACAAGGAACATCATCGGTTCCTAAGGTTTGCATTCCTGGACAAACATTACCAGTTTGTGGCGCTTCCTTTCGGATTAGCCACTGCTCCAAGGATTTTCACAAAGGTACTAGGGTCCCTTCTAGCGGTGCTAAGACCAAGGGGCATTGCAGTAGTACCTTACCTGGACGACATTCTGATTCAAGCGTCGTCCCTCCCTCGAGCAAAGGCTCACACGGACATCGTCCTGGCCTTTCTCAGATCTCACGGCTGGAAAGTGAACGTGGAAAAGAGTTCACTATCCCCGTCAACAAGGGTTCCCTTCTTGGGAACAATTATAGACTCCTCAGAAATGAGGATTTTTCTAACAGAGGCCAGAAAAACAAAACTTCTGGACTCTTGTCGGATACTTCATTCCGTTCCTCTTCCTTCCGTAGCTCAGTGCATGGAAGTGATCGGGTTGATGGTAGCGGCAATGGACATAGTTCCTTTTGCGCGCATTCATCTAAGACCATTACAACTGTGCATGCTCAGTCAGTGGAATGGGGACTATACAGACTTGTCTCCAAAGATACAAGTAAATCAGAGGACCAGAGACTCACTCCGTTGGTGGCTGTCCCTGGACAACCTGTCACAAGGGATGACATTCCGCAGACCAGAGTGGGTCATTGTCACGACCGACGCCAGTCTGATGGGCTGGGGCGCGGTCTGGGGATCCCTGAAAGCTCAGGGTCTTTGGTCTCGGGAAGAATCTCTTCTACCGATAAATATTCTGGAACTGAGAGCGATATTCAATGCTCTCAAGGCTTGGCCTCAGCTAGCGAGGACCAAGTTCATACGGTTTCAATCAGACAACATGACGACTGTTGCGTACATCAACCATCAGGGGGGAACAAGGAGTTCCCTAGCGATGGAAGAAGTGACCAAGATTATTCTATGGGCGGAGTCTCACTCCTGCCACCTGTCTGCTATCCACATCCCGGGAGTGGAAAATTGGGAAGCGGATTTTCTGAGTCGTCAGACATTGCATCCGGGGGAGTGGGAACTCCATCCGGAAATCTTTGCCCAAGTCACTCAGCTGTGGGGCATTCCAGACATGGATCTAATGGCCTCTCGTCAGAACTTCAAAGTTCCCTCCTACGGGTCCAGATCCAGGGATCCCAAGGCGGCTCTAGTGGATGCACTAGTAGCACCTTGGACCTTCAAACTAGCTTATGTGTTCCCGCCGTTTCCTCTCATCCCCAGGCTGGTAGCCAGGATCAATCAGGAGAGGGCGTCGGTGATCTTGATAGCTCCTGCGTGGCCACGCAGGACTTGGTGTGCAGATCTGGTGAATATGTCATCGGCTCCACCTTGGAAGCTACCTTTGAGACGAGACCTTCTTGTTCAGGGTCCGTTCGAACATCCGAATCTGGTTTCACTCCAGCTGACTGCTTGGAGATTGAACGCTTGATTTTATCGAAGCGAGGTTTCTCAGATTCTGTTATCGATACTCTTGTTCAGGCCAGAAAGCCTGTAACTAGAAAGATTTACCACAAAATTTGGAAAAAATATATCTGTTGGTGTGAATCTAAAGGATTCCCTTGGGACAAGGTTAAGATTCCTAGGATTCTATCCTTCCTTCAAGAAGGATTGGAAAAAGGATTATCGGCAAGTTCCCTGAAAGGACAGATTTCTGCCTTGTCGGTGTTACTTCACAAAAAGCTGGCAGCTGTGCCAGATGTTCAAGCCTTTGTTCAGGCTCTGGTTAGAATCAAGCCTGTTTACAAACCTTTGACTCCTCCTTGGAGTCTCAATTTAGTTCTTTCAGTTCTTCAGGGGGTTCCGTTTGAACCCTTACATTCCGTTGATATTAAGTTATTATCTTGGAAAGTTTTGTTTTTAGTTGCAATTTCTTCTGCTAGAAGAGTTTCAGAATTATCTGCTCTGCAGTGTTCTCCTCCTTATCTGGTGTTCCATGCAGATAAGGTGGTTTTACGTACTAAACCTGGTTTTCTTCCAAAAGTTGTTTCTAACAAAAACATTAACCAGGAGATTATCGTACCTTCTCTGTGTCCGAAACCAGTTTCAAAGAAGGAACGTTTGTTGCACAATTTGGATGTTGTTCGCGCTCTAAAATTCTATTTAGATGCTACAAAGGATTTTAGACAAACATCTTCCTTGTTTGTTGTTTATTCAGGTAAAAGGAGAGGTCAAAAAGCAACTTCTACCTCTCTCTCTTTTTGGATTAAAAGCATCATCAGATTGGCTTACGAGACTGCCGGACGGCAGCCTCCCGAAAGAATCACAGCTCATTCCACTAGGGCTGTGGCTTCCACATGGGCCTTCAAGAACGAGGCTTCTGTTGATCAGATATGTAGGGCAGCGACTTGGTCTTCACTGCACACTTTTACCAAATTTTACAAGTTTGATACTTTTGCTTCTTCTGAGGCTATTTTTGGGAGAAAGGTTTTGCAAGCCGTGGTGCCTTCCGTTTAGGTGACCTGATTTGCTCCCTCCCTTCATCCGTGTCCTAAAGCTTTGGTATTGGTTCCCACAAGTAAGGATGACGCCGTGGACCGGACACACCTATGTTGGAGAAAACAGAATTTATGTTTACCTGATAAATTTCTTTCTCCAACGGTGTGTCCGGTCCACGGCCCGCCCTGGTTTTTTAATCAGGTCTGATAATTTATTTTCTTTAACTACAGTCACCACGGTACCATATGGTTTCTCCTATGCAAATATTCCTCCTTAACGTCGGTCGAATGACTGGGGTAGGCGGAGCCTAGGAGGGATCATGTGACCAGCTTTGCTGGGCTCTTTGCCATTTCCTGTTGGGGAAGAGAATATCCCACAAGTAAGGATGACGCCGTGGACCGGACACACCGTTGGAGAAAGAAATTTATCAGGTAAACATAAATTCTGTTTTTTAAATTCCCATGAGGAAGCCACAGCCCTAGTGGAATGAGCCGTAATTCGTTCAGGAGGCTGCTGTCCAGCAGTCTCATATGCAAAACGGATGATACTCTTCAGCCAAAAAGAAAGAGAGGTAGCCATAGCTTTCTGACCTCTACGTTTCCCAGAAAAGACAACAAATAATGAAGATGATTGACGCAATTCCTTAGTCCCCTGCAAGTAAAACTTCAGGGCACGGACTACGTCCAAATTATGTAACCGACGTTCCTTCTTAGAAGAAGGATTACGACACAATGAAGGAACAATAATTTCCTGATTAATATTTTTGTTGGAAACAACCTTAGGAAGAAAACCAGGTTTGATACGTAACACTACCTTAACGGAATGAAAAATAAGGTAAGGAGAATCACATTGTAATGCCGAGAGCTCAGAAACTCTGCGAACAGAAGAAATAGCAACAAAAAATAAAACTTTCCAAGATAACAACTTAACATCTTTCCAAGATATTAATATCTATGGAATGCATAGGTTCAAACGGAACCACTTGAAGAACATTAAGAACTAAATTCAAACTCCAAGGAGGAGCAATTGGTCTAAACACAGGCCTGATTCTAGTCAGAGCCTGACAAAGAGATTGAACATCCGGAACATCTGCCAGACGTTTGTGTAGCAAAATAGATAGAGCAGAAATCTGTCCCTTTAAGGAACTTGCTGATAACCCTTTCTCCAATCCTTCTTGGAGAAAAGATAAAATCCTAGGAATCCTAATCTTACTCCATGAGTAGTAGCCCTTGGATTCGCACCAATAAAGATATTTACGCCATATCTTATGGTAAATCTTTCTAGTAACAGGCTTACGTGCCTGAATCAAGGTATCAATGACCGAATCAGAGAACCCTCGCTTTGATAAAATCAAGCGTTCAATCTCCAAGCAGTCAGCTGCAGAGAAATTAGATTTGAATGAGGGAAGGGTCCCTGAATGAGAAGGTCCTGCCTCAATGGAAGCTTCCACGGTGGCAGAGAGGACATGTCCACCAGATCGGCATACCAAGTCCTGCGAGGCCACGCAGGAGCGATGAGGATCACCAAAGCCCTCTCCTGTTTGACTCGAGCAATCACCCGGGGAAGGAGAGCAAACGGCGGGAACACATAAGCTAGGTTGAATGGCCAAGGCATCTATCAGTTTGGCCTGAGGATCCCTGGATCTGGATCCGTATCTCGGAAGCTTGGCATTCTGACGAGACGCCATAAGGTCCAGCTCCGGCCTGCCCCATCTGAGAATCAGGTTGGCAAATACCTCCGGATGGAGTTCCCATTCCCCCGGATGAAACGTCTGTCTGCTCAAAAAATCCGCTTCCCAGTTGTCCACTCCTGGGATGTAGATTGCTGACAGATAACAAGAGTGAGTTTCCGCCCACTGAATTATCTTGGATCATTGCTAAAGAACTCCTTGTTCCTCCCTGATGATTGATGTAAGCCACAGTCGTGATGTTGTCCGACTGCAATCTGATGAATTTGGCCAAAGCCAACTAAAGCCAAGCCTGAAGCGCATTGAATATTGCTCTCAATTCCAGAATATTGATGGGAAGAAGAGACTCCAACCGAGTTCACACACCCTGAGCCTTCAGGGAATTCCAGACTGCACCTCATCCTATTAGGCTGGAGTCCGTTGTCACTATCACCCATGAGGGTCTGCGGAAGCATGTCCCTTGGGACAGATGATCCGGCGACAACCACCAACGAAGAGAGTCCCTTGTCTCCTGATCCAGATCTATTTGAGGAGACAGATTTGCATAATCTCCATTCCATTGACTTAGCATGCTCAGTTGTAGAGGTCTGAGATGAAAACGAGCAAACGGAATGATGTCCATTGCAGCTACTATCAATCCAATTGCCTCCATGCACTGAGCCACTGATGGCCGAGGATTGGACTGAAGTGATCGGCATGTATTCAGAATCTTTAACTTTCTGACTTCCGTCAAAAAGATTTTCATGGATAGAGAGTCGATTAGAGTTCCCAGGAAAGGAACCCTTGTCTGTGGAATTAGTGAACTCTTTTCTAGATTCACCTTCCACCCGTGAGTCCTTAGAAAGGACAGAACAATGTCGGTATGAGACTTTGTCAGCTGATAAGACGACGCCTGGATCAGAATATCGTCCAGATAAGGCGCCACTGCAATGCCCCGTGGCCTGAGAACTGCTAGCAGAGACCCTAGAACCTTTGTGAAAATTCTGGGTGCCGTGGCCAGACCGAAAGGAAGGGCCACGAACTGAAAATGTTTGTCCAGAAAGGCGAACCTCAGTAACTTGTGATGATCTCTGTGGATAGGAATATGAAGGTATGCATCCTTTAAGTCCACGGTAGTCATATATTGACCCTCCTGGATCAATGGAAGAATTGTCCGAATAGTCTCCATCTTGAAGGATGGAATTCTGAGAAACTTGTTCAGACTCTTGAGATCTAAAATGGGTCGGAACATTCTCTCTTTTTTGGGAACAACAAAAGGATTTGAGTAAAATCCCTGCCCCTGTTCCTGTATTGGAACAGGAAAAATTACTCCCATGGAGGAGAGGTCTTTTACACAATGTAAGAACGCCTCTCTTTTTATCTGGTCTACAGACAATCGTGAAAGAAGAAACCTTCCTCTGGGGAAGGAATTTTTGAACTCTGATACCCTTAAGACACAATTTCTAGCGTCCAGGGATCCTGAACGTCTCTTATCCAAGCCTGGATAAAAAGAGAAAGTCTGCCCCCTACTAGATTCGGTCCCGGATCGGGGGCCGCACCTTCATGCCGTCTTGGTAGCAGCAGCGGGCTTCTTGGGTTGTTTATCCTTGTTCAAAGCTTGGTTGGGTCTCCAGGTGGGTTTGGCTTGTGAATAATTCCCGTCCTGTTTAGTGGAAGAGGATGAGGGAACTCCCTTGAAATTTTGAAAGGAACGAAAATTGCTCTGTCGTCCCCTTTGCTTAGATGTTTTATCTTGAGGGAGAAGGTGACCCTTACCTCCCATGATGTCAGAAATGATTTCTTTCAAGTCAGGCCCGAATAGGGTCTTTCCCTTGAAAGGAATAGCTAAAAGCTTGGATTTAGAGGACACATCCGCAGACCAAGATTTTAACCATAAGGCTCTTCGTGCTAAGATGAAGAATCCCGAACTCTTAGCTGCCAATTTGGTGATCTGAAAGGGAGCATCCGTAATAAAAGAATAGTCTCAGTCCTAAGAGACTCTTCTAGAGCGTCAAACCAAAAAGCAGCCGCAGTCGTGACTGTTACAATGCAGGGCACTGGTTGCAATAAGAACCCTTGATGAACATAGAGTTTTTTGAGAAGACCCTCCAGCTTCTTATCCATGGGGTCTTTGAAAGCACAACTGTCCTCAATAGGGATAGTCGTACGCTTAGCCAGGGTAGAGATAGCTCCCTCCACCTTAGGGACCGTCTGCAAAGAATCTCGGACGGTGTCAGCTATAGGATACTTTGGTAAAGATTTTTTAAAAACGAGTGTACTGTGTCTTTGAAACTTAAACTGTATTGTTTTTACTGCTCCGCAATAAACATTGAAACAATATAACAATAGGGAATCCCTATAGAGACTTTCACCAAATCCCCCCAAAAAGAGTACACTCTAACAGTGTATAACGTCTTAGGGACACAATTTATCACTTGCACCTCAACAGCACCCCGTGAACAGCGTGTCTAAGACCGCTTGTGAGATCACAAACACAAGCTGACTTAGGCCACACCAGAGTCTCTAAACAAGCTGCTGCATCAACAGAATCTGGATATAAACTGCGCACTAAGCCCCGCCCATCGTGGGCGGAAAACTAACTCCGGAACAGAAAAGAGACCGCATGGGAATAAACATGTTGGTAATTAAATTAACTCCCACAACATAAATAAAGTGAACCGTGACCACCAATCTGCCCCCTCGAGCAGACAACACAACCCTGTCCTGCAATGAATTCATTAACAGTTATCAGCCACAATCTCCTAGCGTCAGCCATGTGTATCCGCCGGCCAATACTCATGAGGCCTTATATAAAACTCCTGCCACTGTATAGTATAGCCTAGTTTGTTGAATAAACAGGGTAGACCCATGCACATAATTATCTTGTGCAAACTGATACCCCCTTCCCGGTATAGGGAATAAGTGCCAGTCTGTTCTGAGCTACTCATTCTCTCCCAGAAGTAAAACGACTTTACATACCTCAATGCTGATAACAGCATGAACTTGTCCCACACAATGAAAATGTTCTTTTACACACCTCCAGCACATCTGTGGGGACAAAGAGGGTCTTAGATAATATCTGCTAAGACCATCAGCAGGGCAGAAAACGATATGGGAGTCGCAGAAAGAGTGAAAAATCTCCCCAGTCTTCATTGCTGAAAAGCCTGCAGCTCTAGCCCTGAGAAAAACATAATTTATGTAAGAACTTACCAGATAAATTCATTTCTTTCATATTAGCAAGAGTCCATGAGCTAGTGACGTATGGGATATACATTCCTACCAGGAGGGGCAAAGTTTCCCAAACCTCAAAATGCCTAAAAATACACCCCTCACCACACCCACAATTCAGTTTAACGAATAGCCAAGAAGTGGGGTGATAAGAAAGGAGCGAAAGCATCAAAAATAAGGAATTTGGAATAATTGTGCTTTATACAAAAAAATCATAACCACCACAAAAAGGGTGGGTCTCATGGACTCTTGCTAATATGAAAGAAATGAATTTATCAGGTAAGTTCTTACATAAATTATGTTTTCTTTCATGTAATTAGCAAGAGTCCATGAGCTAGTGACGTATGGGATAGCAGATACCCAAGATGTGGAACTTCCACGCAAGAGTCACTAGAGAGGGAGGGATAAAATAAAGACAGCCAATTCCGCTGAAAAAATAATCCACAACCCAAATCAAAAGTTTTAATCTTAATAATGAAAAAAACTGAAATTATAAGCAGAAGAATCAAACTGAAACAGCTGCCTGAAGTACTTTTCTACCAAAAACTGCATTTTACTAAATGGTAGAATTTAGTAAAAGTATGCAAAGAAGACCAAGTTGCTGCTTTGCAAATCTGATCAACAGAGGCTTCATTCCTAAAAGCCCAGGAAGTAGAAACTGACCTAGTAGAATGAGCCGTAATCCTTTGAGGCGGGGACTTACCCGACTCCACATAAGCATGATGAATCAAAAACTTTAACCAAGACGCCAAAGAAATGGCAGAAGCTTTCTGAAAGATAACAAATAGACTAGAAGTCTTTCTAAAATCTTTAGTAGCTTCAACATAATATTTCAAAGCTCTTACTACATCCAAAGAATGTAAAGATCTCTCCTTCGAATTCTTAGGATCAGGGCACAATGAAGGGACAACAATTTCCCTACTAATGTTGTTAGAATTCACAACCTTAAAGGACCACTAAACCCAAAATCTTTCTTTCATGATTCAGATAGAGAATACAAATTTAAACAACATTACAATTTACTTATATTATTTATTTTGCTTTTAGATATCCTTAGTTGAAGAAAAAGCAATGCACATGGGTGAGCCAATCACACGAGGCTTCAATGTGCAGCAACCAATTAGCAGATACTGAGCATATCTAGATATGCTTTTCAGCAAAGAATATCAAGTGAATTAAACAAATTAGATAATAGAAGTAAATTAGAAAGATGTTTAAAATTGCATTCTCTTTCTAAATCATGAAAGAAAAAATGTGGGTTTCATGTCCCTTTAGGTAAAAATTGAAATGAAGTCCGCAACACCGCCTTATCCTGATGAAAAATCAGAAAAGGAGATTCACAAGAAAGAGCAGATAACTCAGAAACTCTTCTAGCAGAAGAGATGGCCAAAAGGAACAAAACTTTCCAAGAAAGTAATTTAATATCCAGAGAATGCATAGGTTCAAACGGAGGAGCCTGTAAAGCCCTCAGAACCAAATTAAGACTCCAAGGAGGAGAGATTGACTTAATGACAGGCGAACCAAAGCCTGTACAAAACAATGAATATCAGGAAGATTAGCAATCTTTCTGTGAAAAAGAACAGAAAGAGCAGAGATCTGTCCTTTCAGAGAACTTGCAGATAAACCTTTATCCAAACCATCCTGAAGAAACTGTAAAATTCTAGGAATTCTAAAAGAATGCCAGGAGAACTTATGAGAAGAACACCAGGAAATGTAAGTCTTCCAGACTCAATAATAAATCTTCCTAGACACAGATTTATAAGCCTGTAACATAGTATTAATTACTGAGTCAGAGAAACCTCTATAACTAAGAATCAAGCGTTCAATTTCCATACCTTCAAATTTAATGATTTGAGATCCTGATGGAAAAATTGGCCTTGAGATAGAAGGTCTGGTCTTAACGGAAGTGTCCAAGGTTGGCAACTGGCCATCCGAATGAGATCCGCATACCAAAACCTGTGAGGCCATGCTGGAGCCACCAGCAGTACAAACGAACGTTCCATTAGAATTTTGGAAATCACTCTTGGAAGAAGAACTAGAGGCGGAAAGATATAGGCAAGATGATAATTCCAAGGAAGCGACAATGCATCCACTGCTTCCGCCTGAGGATCCCTGTATCTGGACAGATACCTGGGAAGTTTCTTATTTAGATGAGAGGCCATCAGATCTATTTCTGGAAGTCCCCAGATTTGAACAATCTGAAGAAATACCTCTGGGTGAAGAGACCATTCGCCCGGATGTAACGTCTGGCGACTGAGATAATCCGCTTCCCAATTGTCTACACCTGGGATGTGAACCGCAGAAATTAGACAAGAGCTGGATTCCGCCCATACAAGTATCCGAGATACTTCTTTCATAGCTTGAAGACTGTGAGTCCCACCTTGATGATTGACATACGCCACGGTTGTGACATTGTCCGTCTGAAAACAAATAAACGATTCCCTCTTCAGAAGAGGCCAGAACTGAAGAGCTCTGAAAATCGCACGGAGTTCCAAAATGTTGATTGGTAATCTCGCCTCCTGAGATTCCCAAACCCCCTGCGCTGTCAGAGATCCCCATACAGCTCCCCAACCTGAAAGACTCGCATCTGTTGAGATCACAGTCCAGGTTGGACGAACAAAAGAGGCCCCTTGAATTAAACGATGGTGATCCAACCACCAAGTCAGAGAAGATCGAACAGTGGGATTTAAGGATATTATTTGAGATATCCTTGTATAATCCCTGCACCACTGGTTCAGCATACAAAGCTGAAGAGGTCTCATGTGAAAACAAGCAAATCCGCGTCCGATGCAGCAGTCATGAGACCTAGAATTTCCATGCAAAAAGCTACCGAAGGGAATGACTGAGACTGAAGGTCTACTCTTGACAAGCTGAAACCAACTTCAGACGTCTCTTTTCTGTTAGAGACAAAGTCATGGACACTGAATCTATTTGAAAGCCCAAAAAGGTTATCTTTGTCTGAGGAATCAAAGAACTCTTTGGTAAATTGATCCTCCAACCATGTTTTTGAAGAAACAACACAAGTTGATTCGTATGAGATTCTGCAGAATGTAAAGACTGAGCAAGTACCAAGATATCGTCCAAATAAGGAAATACCGCAATACCCTGTTCTCTGATGACAGAGAGAAGGGCACAGAGAACCTTTGAAAAGATCCTTGGAGCTGTTGCTAGGCCAAATGGAAGGGCAGCAAACTGGTAATGCTTGTCTAGAAAAGAGAATCTCAGAAACTGATAGTGATCTAGATGAATTGGAATATGAAGATATGCATCCTGTAAATCTATTGTGGACATATAGTGCCCTTGCTGAACAAAAGGCAGAATAGTCACCATTTTGAATGTTGGTATTCTTACATAACGATTCAATATTTTTAGATCCAGAACTGGTCTGAAGGAATTCTCCTTCTTTGGTACAATGAATAGATTTGAGTAAAACCCCAGACCTCGTTCCAGAACTGGAACTGGTACAATTACCCCAGCCAACTCTAGATCTGAAACACATTTCAGAAATGCCTGAGCCTTCACTGGGTTTACTAGAATGCGAGAGAGAGAAAATCTGCTCACAGGAGGTCTTATCTTGAAACCTATTCTGTATCCTTGAGAAACAATGTTCTGAATCCAAAGACTGTGAATCGAATTGATCCAAATATCTTTGAAAAATCGTAACCTGCCCCCTACCAGCTGTGCTGGAATGAGGGCCGCACCTTCATGCGGATTTAGGAGCTGGTTTTGACTTTCTAAAAGGCTTGGATTTGTTCCAGACTGGAGAAGGTTTCCAAACGGAAACCGTTCCTTTAGGGGAAGGGTCAGGCTTCTATTCTTTATTCTGACTAAAGGAATCAAAACGATTAGCAGCCCTGTATTTACCTTTTGATTTTTTGTCCTGAGGCAAAAAGGTTCCTTTCCCCCCAGTAACAGTTGAAATAATAGAATCCAACTGTGAACCAAATAATGTATTACCTTGGAAAGAAAGAGAAAGCAAAGTTGACTTAGAAGTCATATCTGCATTCCAAGATTTAAGCCATAAAGCTCTTCTAGCTAAGATAGCTAAAGACATATATCTGACATCAATTCTAATGATATCAAAAATGGCATCACAGATAAAGTTATTAGCATGTTGAAGAAGTTTAACAATGCTATAAGCATTATGGTCTGACCCTTGTTGCGCTAAAGCCTCCAACCAGAAAGTGGAAGCTGCAGCAACATCAGCCAAAGAAATAGCAGGTCTAAGAAGATTATCTGAACATAAATAAGCTCTCCTTAGAAAGGATTCAATCTTCCTGTCTAAAGGATCCTTAAAGGAAGTACTATCCGCCGTAGGAAAAGTAGTACGTTTAGCAAGAGTAGAAATAGCCCCATCAACTTTAGGGATTTTATCCCAAAATTCTAATCTATCAGATGGCACAGGGTACAATTTCTTAAACCTTTGAGAAGGAGTAAATGAAGTACCCAGACTATTCCATTCCCTAGAAATTACTTCTGAAATAGCATCAGGAACTGGAAAACCTTCAGGAATAACTACATGAGGTTTGAAAAACGAATTTAAACGCTTAGTAGATTTAGTATCAAGAGGACTAGACTCCTCCATATCTAATGCAACTAACACTTCTTTAAGTAAAGAACGAATAAACTCCATCTTAAATAAATATGAAGATTTATCAGTGTCAATATCTGAGGCAGAATCTTCTGAACCAGATAGATCCTCATCAGAAACAGATAAGTTAGAATGATGACGGTCACTTAAAAATTCATCTGAAATATGAGAAGTTTTAAAAGACCTTTTACGCTTACTGGAAGGAGGAATAACAGACAGGGCCTTCCTAATAGATTTAGAAACAAATTCTTTTACATTAACAGGGACATCCTGAACATTAGATGTTGAAGGAGCAACAACAGGTAATGGATTATTACTAATGGAAATACAATCTGCATTAGAAAGTTTATCATGACAGTTATCACAAACAACAGCCGGAGGAACAGTTACCAAAAGTTTACAACAGATGCACTTAACTTTGGTAGAACCAGCATCAGGCAGCGTCTTTCCAGAAGTAAATTCTGATCCAGGGTCATGTTGAGACATCTTGCAATATGTAATAGAAAAAACAACATATAAAGCAAAAATATCAAATTCCTAAAATGACAGTTTCAGGAATGGGAAAAAATGCCAAATGAACAAGCCTCTAGCAACCAGAAGCAATGAAAAATGAGACTGAAATAATGTGAAAAAAAGGTGGAGACAAGAATGACGCCCACATTTTTTGGCACCAAAAATGACGCCCACATTATTGGCGCAAAGTACAACGCCCATATTTTTTGGTGCCAAGAATGATGCCACATCCTGTGACGCCGAAAAAAACGACGCCCACAATTTTGGCGCAAAAAAAGTCTGAACGTCAAATATGACGCAACCATACGCAAACTTCCGGCGTCAATTAGGGCGCCGGAAATGACAAAATTTTTTGCGCCAAAAAAGTCAGCGCAAAAATGACGCAATAAATTGAAACATTTTCAGCCCCCGCGAGCCTAACAGCCCACAGGGAAAAAAAGTCAATTGAAAAAATTATTTTAAGGTAAGAAAAAATATTTCATATGCATTATCCCAAATAATGAAACTGACTGTCTGAAATAAGGAATACTGATTATCCTGAATCAAGGCAAATATAAGTTTAATATATTCACATATTTAGAACTTTACATATAAAGTGCCCAACCATAGCTTAGAGTGTCATAAAAAATAAGACTTACTTACCCTAAGACACTCATCTACATATAGTAGACAGCCAAACCAGTACTGAAACGAGAATCAGTAGAGGTAATGGTATATAAGAGTATATTGTCGATCTGAAAAGGGAGGTAAGAGATGAATCTCTACGACCGATAACAGAGAACCTATGAAATAGATCCCATAGAAGGAGACCATGGTATTCAAATAGGCAATACTCTCTTCACATCCCTCTGACATTCACTTCACTCTGAGAGGAAAATCGGGCTCCAGCCTGCTGCGAAGCGCATATCAACGAAGAATCTAGCACAAACTTACCACCTCTATGGGAGGCAAAGTTTGTAAAACTGAATTGTGGGTGTGGTGAGGGGTGTATTTATAGGCATTTTGAGGTTTGGGAAACTTTGCCCCTCCTGGTAGGAATGTATATCCCATACGTCACTAGCTCATGGACTCTTGCTAATTACATGAAAGAAAATAGCACACACTGGTACCATTTAAAAAATAATAAACTCTTGATTGAAGAATCTAGACGAACACCTCACTTTACCTCTTCCTATCACTAACACAGGCAAAGAGAATGACTAGAGTGGGAGGGAAAGGAGGAGCTATATATACAGCTCTGCTGTGGTGCTCTTTGCCTCCTCCTGCTGACCAGGAGGCGATATCCCATAAGTAAGGATGAAATCCGTGGACTCGTCATATCTTGTAAAAGAAACAGCTTTAGTCACATGGGTTTGAAATAGCTTACCAGTGAAGGGGGTGAAGCTCAATTTTAACGTGTAAACTACCTGAGCTATAAAACTAGTATTTCAGTATAAGTGCTACTACATTTGTATGTAATCATCTTTTTAGATCTGAATCTCACATTTTACATTTCAAAAAGTATTAAAAAGGACATAAAATCTCAATTTTATTTTTCATGATTTAGAAAGAATACAAATTTTAAACTAATTTTCATTTTACTTATATTATAAAATTTGCTTTATTCTTCGGGCATCCTTTGCTAAAGAAGCAGCAATTTACCACTGCGAGCTAGCTGGATGCATTGGGTGACCCAATAACACTAATCATACATGTGCAGCCTCCATTCAACAGCTCCTGAGCCTACCTAGGTATCTTTTTCAACAAAGGATACCAAGGGAACAAATCAAATTAGATAAAAGAATTAAATTGGAACATTGTTTAAAACCAAATGCTCTATCTAAACCACAAAATAAATCATTTGGGTTTTATGTCCCTTTAAAGCAAAATAATTTATATAGATAAAATAAAATACGCACAGAAAAACAAGCACACAACAATGTTCAAATTGTACAAAATATACCTTCACTTTATTCTATTATAATGTTTCAGTGATTTGAGGCTTAATGTAAGTCAGCAGCAAGGCAGGTACAATCTGAATTTACCATCATCAGCCACAGGCTGTTTTTCTGATCTTCTACAACAGGAGAGAGGGCTTTACATTGGGAATATGGGAGTCATCAGTTTATGTTGCAAATTAAAATGTGGAATAAGATGAAAACAACTACAGATTCTCTGTGACACAGTATCATCATTTTTTTTTCTGTGTAGGGGGTTTCATAAAATTGTTTCCAGTATTTTATGTTGGTTTTTCCCATCTGTTTGTTTATTTTCTCAGTTCATTGGTTTACAACATTCCATGTTGCTTTTCTCCACATTTGATGTTCTCTGTATCAAGTCTCTTATAACTTCGGTATACAATGCCTCTGTTTGCATAGCCGCAAGTCCAAACCTGCAGAGATCCAAGTCAGAGCTGTGGTCACTCGCTGTTGGGAAGATTTCCTGTTATGTGAGCAATGAAGCACCTGAGAAGATGGATACCAGAATAATGCAAGGAACTGAGGAAGAAAGGACAAAAACAGTATTTACAATGGGCTCCACCCAATTTATAAATATGCTTTTAAATCTGTAATATTCATTAGTGATGGTTAAATCCCCTCTCGTATCCCCCTTATTGTGATACTACATACTGAGAGGAAAGAGAGACAGAAGGGAGAGACATTCCCTGCTAGGTGTAAGTCTCTTAGGGCCTGACTCACTGGTATATAGAATTATAATGTAAGGAAGAACCTTACAGTGCAGACAAGACTATATAGATCTCACCAGAGTGGTGAGCTTTGTATCATCAGGGGCTTAGTCTTTTTTTTTTTTTTTTTTATATACAAGCAAATATCAAATTATTAGAGCTTCATGAAAATATGCAAATACACCCAAATGAAAGCAAAGCACAATTCTTTAACAGAAACTTCATGATTGTAAAGGCAAAAATCTACCCCTTGCCAGAATAAGTATGGAGCTTAAAGTGAATGTAAAGTCAGCCTTCGGTCTAAACAGCTCTGTAACAGTTATCATGAAAAAACTAGAGTTTCATTCATCAAATTTAAAGATTTCAAATGGATTTTCATTATTTTCTATCAATTTGCGGCTAAATCATCCTCCTCCTGGCATTCGCGCTCCGTTGCTGTCCTTTTTGATGGACGTCTTAATAGCCAATAACGGCTCTAACCACGGGGGGACGGGGGACGGGACCCACCCTCTTATGTAATACGTCCTTATTGCGCATGCGTTCGTCCTCGGTGCAGAGCTAATCTATTGTAAGCTTGTGCACATTTCGCGCATGCGCAATAGAAGTAAACACGGCGTAGCAACAGATTATTATACAGAGTCCAGTCATTTCCTCTGTATTGTCAAGCTTGGATTAGTGGATCTGAAAGGGCTCTGTATATAGGTTAGATCTTTTTATTTGTCTTATCTATGTGACAACTATGTTTAGCGTAAACAGGAGTAACGCATGCGCAATGTAAAATAGACACGGGAGCGCGCAGTGCCTATACATAAACAGCGGGTGGGACCGCTGTTTACGTCATATGGAGGAAAATAAGGAAACAGTGAGTGGGAGGAGCGGGTAAGTGAATGAGCGATATTCAATATATAACCTAAAAAGAAAATAAACATTTTATTAAAAAGTTCTTGTAGCGGTATGCTTAATCGGATGATTCTAGACCAAACTATATTAGACAAACATAAAAAATTTACATTCACTTTAAAATAAACCAGATTTTTTTCCTCAGAAGCTGATAGGGTTAATGTATTTTAGAAACATTGTGAGGGTTCTTTAGCCCTTTCTGTTAATAGAATGAAGAACAAAGGGATAATCCATTTCAAACAATTACGGTACGGCGTTAAGTTCCAGGAGCCCAGCTAGGTTTTGCCAGCCCTCCAGCGGTTGGCCACCGGCATTTTAGCGCATCTCTGTGACACATCATTTAAACAATGTTCATCATTTTAGCGACATAGCTTCATAGTTATAATGGGAAGGTTTACTATTTAGTATAGTTTATTATAGGGAGGTATTTTTCTGACAGTAGGCAGCATGTGGGAGTTAGCTGGCGTGTTCCAGGGGAGTGTAGGTTAGACATTACGTAAGTGTAGGCGGTATTAGGGACTTAGCTGGGCGTTCTAAGGGTGTGTAGGTTAGGCGTGACGTAGGCAGTCAGGGTGAGTTAGTGGTGCTGGTGCAGAGGGAGTGTAGGTTAGCTCTAACATAAGTGTAGGGGGTTGGTGGGAGGTAGCGAGGTGAAGCAGGGGGAGAGTAGGTGAGATGTACTAAGTTATAGGAGTTCAGGGGGAGTGCTAGTGGGAGTAGGCTGCACTTTTATTCGGACACAGACACCAGATCGATATGTTCATATCAACGAAGTGCAGGTTGCGAGGAAGGTAGCGACCATGTTTGTCTCTCCAGCTATTAGGTGGCAAGACTACATCGCCTGAGGTAGAGTAGGTGTAAAAAAAAATTTGGTACCACAGGAAATATTTGGAGTGTGTCTACACTGAAACTATTTTTAGTTTCAGCGAGCGCACTGTCTGCGCCGTGTAGACCCACATAAAATAGGGCCCCCCGGCCACATTCCAATTCTGACGAGCGACGATGTTGGCAATGTGGGTGGTGATGTCACACTCCCATTGACTTCTATTAGAAAGACATTTCTGCTCGCCAGCCCTGCTCGGCCACACACTTTTTTTTCAGTAAAAATATTGGGGCCTTAAAGAGAGCCGCGCTGCGTTGCAAACATAGTAAAGTGTGCATGTTTTAATCCTAGAATGCTTTGAGGGCAGCATCGTAGTCAACTAGTCAAAGTGTGCATGCGTTAAGAAAATGGACTAGTGGGCATGCGCATGATAACATTGAACTCCGATAATGATATGGAGAACTGATGGGAAGTCTTTAGTGACATCATAGCTGGTAAAAATAATTTAATTTTTAATTTAATTTTAAACTACACTAAGGTTTCATTTTCATCTAAATAAAGGTAGGGTGCATTGCATAATGCTGTATTAATGGGTCGGTATGTTTTTTTGGGATACAAAATGACAATGTTTTGTAATCCTTTAACCTAGGCAAACACTAATAACCACATAAAAAGAAACATTTGTTATCTAATAACATTCTACACTAATAAACTAATATAAACTAATTCCCAAAGTGTACCCTAGAGTAAGACTAGAGTATTTGGATACGCACTGCATACAATAGATAAGACAAACAGCTTAGAATACCTGCAAGCTGGAAGGCTCCTGTCGGTATTCTGCCTGATGGCTCTACATAACTACATAAACTTGGCAAGGGGTATCCTTTGACAGTCAACCACAATCCATAAAAAACAGTGAAAAAACCTCATGAGAGTGTCCCTGACAAATACTCAGGGTGGTCACACCTTATTTTATCTGCAGAAAATAACACAAACTTGAGGTTGTGGCTCCATCTAGGCATTCACTACTTCAAGATAATAAAAACCGAACTAGCAGAACAAATTAGCTCCATACCCAAATGTAGTGAAGATGTTTTTACAAGGTATTTTACAATGTAGAGAATATTATATTCCTTAGTTGTACCTTTGTTATTTTAAGAGCTCAGAATAGTGAAGTGTTTTATAAAGAAAACAGGAAAAATATAGACATGGCAAAGTCTAGAACATCCGTTTACAATTTTCTTTTTTTATGTACAAATGGCTTTATGTTTTCTGCCATTTTGTGTAATAAGCACTTGTTTGTTCCACTTCTTTTTTGTAGCACTATGGGTGTTATGATGTAAAAATGAAAGCATTAAACAAGGTTTGAAATTAGAAAAATATTTGACTCCACATATTCAAGTAAATATTAGACAATGTGGCCCCTCAATTGGAAACGTTTGGACATCCTTGTTTAAGCGCAATGACCTTTACGGAGAGTGAATCAAGATGAAACAACCTTAGGTGACTCATAAGAAGGAAAGAAGTTTGAATGAAATGTCTGTTCAGTTCACCATATTGTTCTTTGGTTTGATTTACCTGACCAGGAAGGGCTGAGGGAAGCATCCTTGGGTTTGTTTCTCTATGAAGTCTTTAATTTCTAGAAATTGTGTCAGCAACACTCCCGTTGGGGCTCTGTCAATCTTGGTCATGATAATCTGCATGGTAATGAGAAACAAGTTATAAAGCATAAGGGACAACATACTAAATCTATTGATAAATGATAGATAGCTCTAGACAGATTTACATAGATATATACACACACATACACTATATGGCCAAAATTATAAGGACAACTCTATTAATTATCGAGTTCAAGTGTTTAAGCCACATCCATTGCTTTCAGGTACGCCAAATCCAGTACCTAGCCATGAAATATCGATAGACAAACATTGGCAGTATACTGGCTCATACTGAAGAGCTTAGTGACTTTAAAGTGATTGTAAACTTTAAAATTAAAGCCCAGTATCAAATAATAATCTTAAAATTAGTAGCCCTTTAATTCATTAAAGTTTACAAAGATGCTTATTTTTTAAAATACTTACCTTTGCGTCTTTATAAACTTTAATGGATGAAAGTGCCCCTGTTTTTAAGATTATTTGATACTGGGCTTTAATTAGTTAAAGTTTACAATCACTTTAAACATGGTACTGTCATAGGAAGCCACCTTTGTCGTCAGTTCATTACATTTCTGCCCTAGATCTGCCCTGGTCAACTGTATGTTCTACTATTGTGAAGTGGAAGGGTCTAGGAGCAACAACAGCCCAGCCAATAGAGTCTGAGAGGCTGAGTGCTGAAGCTTATAAAAATTACCAATCATCTGTAGCATCACTCACTCCAGAGTTCCAAACTGCTTCTGGAAGCAATATCGGCATAAGAACTGTTCGTCGGGAGCTTCATGAAATGGGTTTTAATAGCTAATCAGCTGTACAGAAACCTCACATTAACTATAGCAATGCCAAGTGTCAACTGGAATGGTGTAAAGCATGGTTCTTCAAACCAAGGGTCGGGACCCATTACTGGGTCACACACCATGTTTACTGGGTTGTACACCATGTTTACTGGGTCGTGACGTGTCTGTTGTAAGTGCGTGTGTGTGTGTTGTATGAGAGAGTGTGTGGTGTGTGTGTTGTATGAGAGCGTGTGTGGTGTGTGAGTTTTGTATAAGAGTGTATGTGGTGTGTGTTATTGACTTTTACAACACTTTCAAGTTTGACTACAATCAGGGATAAAGTATGCACACATTCTAGTCCCTTTACCAAAAATTGCAGCTATCTTGTTGTATATTACTTTAGAAATGTTCAGACCAAGCATAAAAATAGGGTCGCAAAGGTATGTGGTATCATGGCACTGGGGATAAGCAAAATGCAGACTCTCGATGATTACTACTGTTCTGTCTTTGCAACAGAATATGAATCTAGAATGACTACATTAAAGGGACAGGAAACCCAAACATTTTCTTTCATTATTCAAACAGAAGTACATTGGAAAGTTATTTAAAATTGTATGCTCTATTATCTAATTTGCTTTGTTTTCTTAGTATCCTTTGTTAAAAAGGATACCTAGGTTGGCTTAGGAGCAGGAAGCTAGCTGCTGATTAGTGGCTGCGTATATATGTCTCTTGTCATTGGTTTACCAGTGTTTTCAGCTATTTCCTAGTAGTGCGCCCAGAGGCAGAACTCTTTTTCACTTTCCGCAATGAGATTTTCCGCACGTTATTTTTAAATAAAAATCAATTTTAAATTTGGCAGTTACATTAAAGCACCAGTTCAAATGCAATGTGTTTGTTAAAGGAACAGTAAACACCAGATTTTTTGTTGTTTAAAAAGGTAGATAATCCCTTTATTACCCATTCCCCAATTTTGCATAACCATCACAGTTATAATAATATACTTTTTGCCTCCTGTGATTACCTTGTATCTATGCCTCTGCAAACTGCCCCCTTATTTCAGTTCTTTTGACAGACTTCACGTGCCTGAGCTCAATGTTATCTATATGAAACACATGAACTAACTCCCTCTATTGGTGAAAAACTGTCAAAATGCTTTCAAATTAGAGGCAGTCTTCAAGGTCTAAGAAATTAGCACATGAACCTCCTAGATTTAGCTTTCAACTAAGAATACCAAGAGAACAAAGCAAAATTGGTAATACAAGTAAATTGGAAAGTTGTTTATAATTACATGAAAGATTTTTTTTTTTACTTTACTGTCCCTTTAACTGAAGAATAATTAAATTTTTTAAAGTTTTATAATATATTTCAGCAGACAAAAAAATACATTGTAAAAAGTCTCTTGAATACATTTGTTTCCTTTTCTCTTGGTCTAACATAGAAATGCAATTATAAAAAAGATGCATTGCTTATAAGAATGGCTTATATTCAGAAAAAACAGCAGAGTGGGAAAGGCTAAAGGCTGGGATTGAAAACAATCTGAGAGCCAGGCAACAATCAATGGGCTGCTGCTTTGCAGCTCTACTGCATATTTGACTGTTCACTTTAAACAGCACTTTGCTGTGGATGCGCTGTGTTAAGGAAAACTTACACAGTGCAGCCAGAGCACAGCACTGTTTGAAGAGATCAGTCTGATGTGAAGCAGTGCTGCAAAGTTAAAGTACTAACAGTTCCTGCATGTGTCCTGTTCATTCTGCAGACATGCTGCATTTTCTGTGATGACATCTCAGATCACTGTATGTTCTGCCTTAGGGGTAGTCTGTTGGTGCACCTTCAATAAAGGATACCAAGTGAATGAAACAAAATTGATAATTGAAGTAAACTGTAAAGCAATTTAAAGTGACATGCTCTATCTATATCAGGAAAGAAAATTTTGGGGTTTCATGTCCCATTAAGGGAAGCTACTAAAATGGAAATAACACAGTAGAATGCTTGGTTGTACAGGTAGATGTATTTGCAGCAGAAATAGTAAGGTTCTTATGCCACTTTATTAGATCATTAGTTAGGCCTCATCGCAGTTCTGGAGGACAGATCTCCAGAAGGATATAAATAAATTGCAATCCGTTCAAAGGAAGGCTACTAAAATGGTGCATGGTCTAAGAAATAGAACTTATTAGGAAAGGCTCAATGACTTAAATATGTATAGCTTAGAGGAGAGAATCAAAAGAGGCGACATGATAGGAACTTTCAAGTAAGGGGCATAATACAATTAAGGCAGAATTTATTTTTTACAAATGGAGCAATTCCAGAACAAGGGGTTATGATCTCAAGCTGAAGGGTAGTAGATTCAGGAGTAATTTGAGCAAGCACTTCTTTACAGAAAGGGTGATTAATTCATGGAATAAACTTTAACAAGAGGTGATAATGGCAATCACTGTGGGAGTGTTCAAGAATGCATAGGATAAACATAAGGCTATCCTACATACTACTTAAGCTTATACTTGTTGGAAACTGTGGGCAGACTTGTTGGGCATATGGTTCTTATCTTTGTTTAAAAAGGAAATTTATGTTTACCTGATAAATTTGTTTCTTTTACGATATGACGAGTCCACGGATTTCATCCTTACTTATGGGATTATGCCTCCTGGTCAGCAGGAGGAGGCAAAGAGCACCACAGCAGAGCTGTATATATAGCTCATCCCTTCCCTCCCACTCCAGTCATTCTCTTTGCCTGTGTTGGTGATAGGAAGAGTTAAAGTGAGGTGTTAGTTTCTTCAATCAAGAGTTTATTATTTTTAAATGGTGCCAGTGTGTACTATTTTACTCAAGGGTAAAGCAATGGGATCTGTACAGATTCAAATACGTTTTCTCTGTGACTCCCAGACTGTGTGCTGCCCTGCTGAATATGGTCTTAGCAGATTTTATCTAAGACCCAGTTTGTTCCCACAGATTCCTGGAGGAGAAGAAGGACCTCTGGCAGTGTGGGACAAGTTATGCTGAATGCTGCTTATCCACTTCAATTTTACAAACTTATTCAACATCTCCTTCCTCAAACCTCCACTATAACCTGTCCTGATCTTGCTACAGTCCACTATAACAAAACTCTCTCCTCAACACTAGACACTCTTGCTCCTCCCCCAACTGCACAAAACCACGCGTCGTCAGTTACAGCTCTGGCACTCTCAACAAAAGCGGGGAATCAAGGAGGAAGGAGAACAGCACACCTGTTTGTGGGGCACGAAGTAAGTCTTTTCAATCCAAGTGATCACACATCCAAGCACTTCAGCCACAAGAAGAAATCTTTGTTTAAAAGACCTTTATTCTCATTTAGTTGGGTCCAAAAGTTTACAGGAACAACGTTTCGAACCTACAATAGGCTCTTAGCCATGTACATGACTAAGAGCCTTTTGTAGGTTCGAAACATTGTTCCTGTAAACTTTTGGACTCTCAACAAAAGCACCACTTACAAAAATGCTCCCGGCACTGCTGAAGAAGTCTGGGGGAAATCTAGACCTGAACCTTATTTCATCCACTATAAGTTCATTCTTTGTTCATACACATCTACTTCTCTCTATCTACTCTTTCCTCAAACCCTAAACGACTGTTCTCTACTTTAAACTCTCTCCCCACCTGCACCACCCCCTCCATCTGTCTTTAGTACTCCAGACCTAGCAGACTACTTTTTAAACATACTATCCAAAGCAACATCTTAACACTAATCTGCAATATTCCAACTCCACCCCAGTCACCCCCTTTGCCACTCTCTGCAAAAATGAGGTTTGTTCCTTACTATCTTCCTCACCCCTCACTACCTGCCTGCTTGACCCCATTCCTTCCTAGCTAATGCCTTCTCCGTCTACCACCCTCTCTCCTGCTTACTCACATCTTCTACCTTTCCCTCTCTACCGGTTCATTCCCATCTACTTTCAAACATTCATATTACTGCATCCAAAAACATCAAACCTTCTGGAAAAACTAGTTTACAACCGCCGAATCCAATACTTGTCCTCCAACTCCTTCCTTTATGCCCTGCAATCTGGCTTCTGCCCGCAGCACTCAACTGAAACTTCCCTTACCATGGTTAGTAACAATCTTCTTTATCTTACTTGACTTCTTAGCTGTCTTCGACACAATGACAACTCCCTCCACCGACAGCTCTCTTGGTCTTTTTGACACTGCTCTCTCTTGAATCCACTCTCATCTTTGTCACAGGTCTTCTTCTGAGTCATTTGCTGGGTCAACAGCAATGGCTTCAAATATTACCTCTATGCTGATGACACTCAGAGTTACTTCTCCATCCCTGCTCTCTCTCCCTCTGTCTTTTCTCATGCCAGTGATTGCTGATCTGGCATTTCTTCCTGGATGACCTCTCACCACCTAAAGATTAACATGTTGAAGACTGAGCTCCTTCTAATCCCCCCTATAAATCTACTTCGATTTCTGACTTTCCTCGCTGATGGAATCACTATCTCCCCATCACCCCAAGTCTGCTGCCTCAGAGTTACACTTGACTCCAACCTGTCCTTCATCCCCCACATCCAATAGCTCTTTTCATCCTGCTGCAACTACCTACGCAATATTTCCAAAACTTGCCCATTTCTGAGTGCTAACATCACAAAGCAAACAATGGACTCCTTTGTAATTTCCCGTCTTGACTACTGCAATAATTTACTCATTGGCTTTCCTCTCTCTCCTGCCTCTCTCCCCTTCAATCCATCCTAAATGTCTTTGCCAGGCTAATACACCTTTCCCGTCGCTCTGAATCTGCTGCACCTCTCTGCGAGTCCCTGACCTACAAAGCCTTTACTAACGCCGTTCCCTACTACCTGTCATCACTAATCAACAAATATACTCCAGCCCACCCACTAAGATCCAACAATGACCTGCTACTTGCATCTTCGATTATCACCTCTTCCCATGCTATTTCGCAGGACTTCTGTAGTGCAGCTCCTACCCACTGGAATGCTCTCCCTCACACTGTCAGACTTTTCAAAAATCTGCCTTATTTTAAACACTCCCTAAAGACATTTTTGTTCACAGAAGCCAACCAATCACCCAACTCAGTAACAAATTAATTCCACCTACCTAATAATTGCCCTGATCTAACTCTGTATTAACATCAGTCTCATCCTTGCAGTCCTCACCTCCTATTTCTCAACCACCTTCCCTTCTAGATTGTAAAGTTCCCACAGGAATAGGAACCTCAATTCCTCCTGTACTTGTTTGTCAAATTTTGTCTCATCTCTTACAAGTTTTGTATCTGCTTTATTTAAATGAAGTGTACTCAAGGACAGCGCTATGTTGGCGCTTTATAAATAAAGTATAATAATAATCATTTAAAAAAAAAATCATAATTCATAATACACAAGGGTTCTTGTAAAACAGGTAAATTACACAGTTTTGGGTACAGAGCATTAAGGAAACATAATATGCATAGTAGTAATAAATTGCAGTAAGAAGAAGAAAATCCGGGTACTCCAGGGGCAGGGATATTTAAAAAAAAAAAATCATATATTGAGAGAATAAATACATTAAATTGTAGTGCTTTCAGGATTTATGTTGCCCCCTTTGCCTGGTATTTAACTTTGTAAACAGTTTTTTTTGTCAACTCTCATAAGAGATTGAAGAGCTCACTGTAGACTTCAGATAGCTAAATCTGCTACACTATAGACAAAACTCTCAGCAGAGGAAATAAGATAAAGACTACTTAAAGGGGGGGGGGGTATGTCCCTGGACTACAAAACAATTAACATTTTGCTAAAAAAAAATGACAGTTTACTTTTTAACAAATACCAAACTTTGCTGCATATAAATATTAAAAAAGTAAAAGTTTTAAAACTAAGTAGTTCTCATAGTGCATTACCCGAGTATCTGCTTTCGACTAATTGCAGAGGTGATACACAAGCGTGCATTTGGTGGAGAAAAGCAAGGCTTACAGGAACAGCAGACCTGCTTATCTTATCTCACGCTGTTTATGCATAAACCCAATACTTAGGTACAGAAAAATTTAATTATATGCGGTGGTTTCAATGAGCAAAACCAGCTATTTAAATTGCAAGAATACACTCGTAAGAACAACTTCTAGTTAATACAATGCAGCTGGCATCACTAAAAACACAAGGGGAACATATACAGTACACGCCCCTTTAAAAAAAACATAACTAAATGCACACTCCCTTGCGTTACTGAAGCATCAGCTCAGGATTGGATTGCACATTCTGAGCGTAATGCACGGTTGTATTGTGTTCCTTTAAAAAAACATTACATGTGAATTACATTTAAATGGAAATTAACTCAAAATGTAAACCTCCACAATAAGATTACTGAAAATAAAACAGTCTGGAGTGCATTTATTTTTACTTGCTTTTTGTTTTGTTCTGAAAATGTTGTTTGTTCCATGCTTCCTAGAGAGAGTAGAGTTCAAATTCTTTAAAGGGACTTTGTACTTTAAAATTATTTCTCCTTTCTCCCAGAGATCCCCTTTAGCTGCTGGAGTGCATTAAACTGTCTACAACTAGCTTATTTACCTTTATTTTGTCATTTGAAATAGTAACATAAAAGATGAGGTTGAAAGAAGACAGAAATCCATCGAGTTCAAGCTATACAGAGACTGCCTTATTTACAATAAAGAAGCTAACAACTGAACTTACATTAATTCCATTAAAAAGGTGACACATTTAACACAAGCAATCATATCCCTGAATTCTGTTTCATAATGTATCTAAACCATTTTTAAATGTATCTAAAAGTACTGGCATTTACTACTTCCTTAGGCAATGAGTTCCACAATTTCATTGCTCTTATAGTGAAAAAACCTTTACGTTGCTGGAGATTAAAGGGACAGTGTAGTCCAAAACAAACTTTCATTATTCAGATAGAGAATGTAATTTTAAACAATTTTCCAGTTTACTTCTATCACCAATTTTGCTTTGTTCTCTTGGTATTCTTAATTTAAAGCTAAATCTAGGAGGTTGATATGTTAGTTCATGTGTTTCATATAGAAGATAACACTGTGCTCACGTGGAGTTTCTAGGAGCCAACACTGATTGGCTAAAATGCAAGTCCGTCACAAGAACTGAAATAAGGGGCAGTTTGCAGAGGCTTAGATACAAGGTAATCACAGAGGTAAAAAGTGTATTTATATAACTGTGTTGGTTAAGCAAAACTAGGGAATGGGTAATAAAGGGATTATCTTTTTTTAAAACAAAAATTCTGGTGTAGACTGCCCCTTTAAATCTCCTTTCCTCCATTAAATTGTGAACACTTGTCACAAACAATTGCCTTGGAATAAACAGAGCATCCGCCAACTCTGTATATTGGCCTTGAATATATTTATACAAAATAATCATATCACCGCTCAAGCACCTTTTTTTACCTAGAGTAAACAGCCCCAGTTTGGCTAACATCTCTTCTTTGTTTAAATCCTCCATTACCCTTATTAGTTTTGTGGCCCTTCTCTAAACTTTTTCAAATTCTGCAATGTGCCTTTTTAAAATTCGTCCTAGAACTGCACTCCATACTCAAGGTGAGGTTTTACCAGGGATTTATATAGTCACAAAATTATGCTTTCCTCCCTTGCATCTATGCCTCTTTTAATACATGCTAGTATCTTATTAGCCTTAGAAGCCACTGCCTTGCATTGCACATATATTTTTAGCTAGTTAGCTATAAGTACGCCTAAATCCTTTTATTCCTCTGTTTTGCTAAATCTAATCCCAATTAAATAATAGGTCGCCTACATATTTTTACTTCCAAAATGTAGAACCTTCCATTTACTATTATTAAAAGGGATAGGAAAGTGAAATCAAACTTGCATGATTCAGAGAGAGCATGTAATTTTGGGTTTCATGCCCCTTTAAATTTAATTTACTATTTACAAGTTCATTCCTCCAATTTTTGTAAATCATCTAGCAAAGCAATTACATCCTGCTCTGACCTAACCACCTTACACAACTTTTATCATCTGCAAAAATAGAGAGGCTGCTATTTAATCCTTCCTCTAAGTCACTTATAAAAATATTAAAAAGAGCAGGGACCAGTATCGGTCCCCTGGGGGATCCCACTAATTACTTTTATCCAATCTGAGTATGATCCGTTTACTACAACACGTTGCTCGCTGTCTTTTATCCAGTTATTTATCCATTAACTAGCGTTTTCAGCTATCCCCAGTCCCTTAATGTTGTACATTAATCTCTCATGTGGCACTGTATCAAACGCCTTTGCAATATCCAAGTATATCACATGAACTGATTCCCTTTTATCTAAATTTTTACTTCATAATAGAATCTAATTAGATTAGTTTGACATGATATATTATTCCTAATCTTGCTTTCCCTTCCATTATCTTCCCCACTACTGACATCAGGCTTACTGGTCTAGGGATCAGTCCTGCAATCCTATTTAAAAAGTGGCCCCACATCAGCTTTACACCAGTCCTGGGGTACTGTGTCTTAGTGAGGTTGGGTGTATTCCATCTGGACCTGGAGTTATAATTACCCTGATATTATCCAGTTTTATTCCTGATATCATCTAGAGAAACCCCAGTTTTGGTATGGGCTTGCATGTTCTAGTTTGTTTCAATGTCTCCCCTATTGGTTCCTCTCTCGTAAAATACTGAAGAAAATAAATGGTTTCGCACCTCTGCCTTCACCCAGTCACTGTTAATCATGCAACTATTTTCACATTTTAATGTACCTATAGTTTCCTTCTTAGATTTTTTGCCATTTATATACTTCAAAAAAACTTTTAGGTATGTCTGAGAACCCTTTGCAATTACTCTTTCATTTTCAATTTTGGTTAATTTGATTGCTTGTTTGCATACTCTGTTACATTCCATTTATACCTGATATGTTGAGTTTGTACTATTTTCTATGAATAATTTAAATGATCTACGTGTTTTCCGAATTTCTCTTTAACACATTTGTAATTATCCACATTGGCTTTGGATTTATTTTGTTTACTTTTATAACCATGTGGTATGTGTTGATCTGTATATTTATTTAACAAAGTTTTAAATGTTCTCCATTTATCCTCCATGTGATTATCTGAGAATAATTTGTCCCAATTTATGCTGTATAATTTAGTGCTTGTAACACTAATGGAAAGTGATCTCAAATTTGACCATGTTACGATCAATGTTACCTAAATGTTGTTTCACTTCTATGATTGATATTATATCTGTAATATATGATAGCACTAAATACAGCTCCTTTTGCCTGTTGAAACGACCACTTATACTAAAAAAAAATTGGGGGTTTCGCGAGGAATCGCATGCCATAGATGGTGGCAACCAGCAAAACATAATTTATGCTTACCTGATAAATTCCTTTCTTCTGTTGTGTGATCAGTCCACGGGTCATCATTACTTCTGGGATATTATCTGCTCCCCTACAGGAAGTGCAAGAGGATTCACCCAGCAGAGTTGCTATATAGCTCCTCCCCTCTACGTCACCTCCAGTCATTCGACCAAAGACCAACGAGAAAGGAGAAGCCAAGGGTGTAGTGGTGACTGAATTATAATTTAAAAAATATGTACCTGCCGTAAAAAACAGGGCGGGCCGTGGACTGATCACACAACAGAAGAAAGGAATTTATCAGGTAAGCATAAATTATGTTTTCTTCTGTTATGTGTGATCAGTCCACGGGTCATCATTACTTCTGGGATACCAATACCAAAGCAAAAGTACACGGATGACGGGAGGGATAGGCAGGCTCATTATACAGAAGGAACCACTGCCTGAAGAACCTTTCTCCCAAAAATAGCCTCCGAAGAAGCAAAAGTGTCAAATTTGTAAAATTTGGAAAAAGTATGAAGCGAAGACCAAGTTGCAGCCTTGCAAATCTGTTCAACAGAGGCCTCATTCTTAAAGGCCCAAGTGGAAGCCACAGCTCTAGTGGAATGAGCTGTAATTCTTTCAGGAGGCTGCTGTCCAGCAGTCTCATAGGCTAAACGTATTATGCTACGAAGCCAAAAAGAGAGAGAGGTAGCAGAAGCTTTTTGACCTCTCCTCTGTCCAGAATAAACGACAAACAGGGAAGAAGTTTGGCGAAAATCTTTAGTTGCCTGCAAGTAGAACTTGAGGGCACGAACTACATCCAGATTGTGTAGAAGACGTTCCTTCTTTGAAGAAGGATTTGGACACAAGGATGGAACAACAATCTCTTGATTGATATTCCTATTAGAGACAACCTTAGGTAAGAACCCAGGTTTAGTACGCAGAACTACCTTGTCTGAGTGAAAGATCAGATAAGGAGAATCACAATGTAGGGCTGATAACTCAGAGACTCTTCGAGCCGAGGAAATAGCCATTAAAAATAGAACTTTCCAAGATAACAATTTTATATCAATGGAATGAAGGGGTTCAAACGGAACACCCTGTAAAACGTTAAGAACTAAGTTTAAACTCCATGGCGGAGCAACAGTTTTAAACACAGGCTTGATCCTAGCTAAAGCCTGACAAAAGGCCTGGATGTCTGAATTTTCTGACAGACGCCTGTGCAACAAGATGGACAGAGCTGAGATCTGTCCCCTTAATGAGCTAGCCGATAAACCCTTTTCTAAACCTTCTTGTAGAAAAGACAATATCCTAGGAATCCTAACCTTACTCCAGGAGTAATCTTTGGATTCACACCAGTATAGGTATTTACGCCATATTTTATGGTAAATCTTTCTGGTAACAGGCTTCCTAGCCTGTATCAGGGTATCAATAACCGACTCAGAAAAACCACGTTTTGATAAAATCAAGCGTTCAATTTCCAAGCAGTCAGCTTCAGAGAAGTTAGACTTTGATGTTTGAATGGACCCTGAATCAGAAGGTCCTGTCTTAGAGGTAGAGACCAAGGCGGACAGGATGACATGTCCACTAGATCTGCATACCAAGTCCTGCGCGGCCATGCAGGCGCTATTAGAATCACTGATGCTCTCTCCTGTTTGATTTTGGCAATCAATCGAGGAAGCAGCGGGAAGGGTGGAAACACATAAGCCATCCTGAAGTTCCAAGGTGCTGTCAAAGCATCTATCAGAACCGCTCCCGGATCCCTGGATCTGGATCCGTAACGAGGAAGTTTGGCGTTCTGGCGAGACGCCATGAGATCTATCTCTGGTTTGCCCCAACGTCGAAGTATTTGGGCAAAGACCTCCGGATGAAGTTCCCACTCCCCCGGATGAAGAGTCTGGCGACTCAAGAAATCCGCCTCCCAGTTCTCCACTCCCGGGATGTGGATTGCTGATAGGTGGCAAGAGTGAGACTCTGCCCAGCGAATTATCTTTGATACTTCTATCATTGCTAGGGAGCTTCTTGTCCCTCCCTGATGGTTGATGTAAGCTACAGTCGTGATGTTGTCCGACTGAAACCTGATGAACCCCCGAGTCTTTAACTGGGGCCAAGCTAGAAGGGCATTGAGAACTGCTCTCAATTCCAGAATGTTTATTGGCAGGAGACTTTCCTCCTGACTCCATTGTCCCTGAGCCTTCAGAGAATTCCAGACAGCGCCCCAACCTAGAAGGCTGGCGTCTGTTGTTACAATTGTCCAGTCCGGCCTGCTGAACGGCATCCCCCTGGACAGATGTGGCCGAGAAAGCCACCATAGAAGAGAGTTTCTGGTCTCTTGATCCAGATTCAGAGTGGGGGACAAATCTGAGTAATCCCCATTCCACTGACTCAGCATGCACAATTGCAGCGGTCTGAGATGTAGGCGTGCAAAGGGTACTATGTCCATTGCTGCTACCATTAAGCCGATCACCTCCATGCATTGAGCTACTGACGGGAGTTGAATGGAATGAAGGACACGGCATGTATTTAGAAGCTTTGTTAATCTGTCTTCTGTCAGATAAATCTTCATTTCTACAGAATCTATAAGAGTCCCCAAGAATGGAACTCTTGTGAGAGGCAAGAGAGAACTCTTCTTTTCGTTCACTTTCCATCCATGCGACCTTAGAAATGCCAGAACTAACTCTGTATGAGACTTGGCAGTTTGAAAGCTTGAAGCTTGTATCAGAATGTCGTCTAGGTACGGAGCTACCGAAATTCCTCGCGGTCTCAGAACCGCTAGAAGGGCACCCAGAACCTTTGTGAAGATTCTTGGAGCCGTAGCCAATCCGAATGGAAGGGCTACAAACTGGTAATGCCTGTCTAAGAAGGCAAACCTTAGATACCGGTAATGATCTTTGTGAATCGGTATGTGAAGGTAAGCATCCTTTAAATCCACTGTGGTCATGTACTGACCCTTTTGGATCATGGGTAAGATTGTCCGAATAGTTTCCATTTTGAACGATGGAACTCTTAGGAATTTGTTTAGGATCTTTAAATCCAAGATTGGCCTGAAAGTTCCCTCTTTTTTGGGGACCACAAACAGGTTTGAGTAAAACCCTTGTCCTTGTTCCGACCGCGGAACCGGATGGATCACTCCCATTAATAATAGATCTTGTACACAGCGTAGAAACGCGTCTTTCTTTATTTGGCTTGTTGACAACCTTGACAGATGAAATCTCCCTCTTGGGGGAGATAATTTGAAGTCTAGAAGGTATCCCTGAGATATGATCTCTAGCGCCCAGGGATCCTGGACATCTCTTGCCCAAGCCTGGGCGAAGAGAGAGAGTCTGCCCCCCACTAGATCCGGTCCCGGATCGGGGGCCCTCGGTTCATGCTGTCTTAGGGGCAGCAGCAGGTTTTCTGGCCTGCTTGCCCTTATTCCAGGACTGGTTAGGTTTCCAGCCTTGTCTGTAACGAGCAACAGCTCCTTCCTGTTTTGGTGCAGTGGAAGTTGATGCTGCACCTGCTTTGAAATTCCGAAAGGGACGAAAATTAGACTGTCTAGCCTTAGCTTTGGCTTTGTCTTGAGGTAGAGCGTGGCCCTTACCTCCTGTAATGTCAGCGATAATTTCTTTCAAACCGGGCCCAAATAAAGTTTGCCCCTTGAAAGGTATATTAAGTAATTTGGACTTAGAAGTTACATCAGCCGACCAGGATTTTAGCCACAGCGCCCTACGTGCCTGAATGGCGAATCCTGAATTCTTAGCCGTAAGTTTGGTTAAATGTACTACGGCCTCCGAAATGAATGAATTAGCTAGTCTAAGGACTCTAAGCCTGTCCGTAATGTCGTCCAGCGTAGCGGAACTAAGGTTCTCTTCCAGAGACTCAATCCAAAATGCTGCCGCAGCCGTAATCGGCGCGATGCATGCAAGGGGTTGCAATATAAAACCTTGTTGAACAAACATTTTCTTAAGGTAACCCTCTAATTTTTTATCCATAGGATCTGAAAAAGCACAGCTATCCTCCACCGGGATAGTGGTGCGCTTAGCTAAAGTAGAGACTGCTCCCTCCACCTTAGGGACCGTTTGCCATAAGTCCCGTGTGGTGGCGTCTATTGGAAACATCTTTCTAAATATTGGAGGGGGTGAGAACGGCACACCGGGTCTATCCCACTCCTTAGTAACAATTTCAGTTAATCTCTTAGGTATAGGAAAAACGTCAGTACTCGCCGGTACCGCAAAGTATTTATCCAACCTACACATTTTCTCTGGTATTGCAACAGTGTTACAATCGTTAAGAGCCGCTAAGACCTCCCCTAGTAATACACGGAGGTTTTCCAATTTAAATTTAAAATTTGAAATATCTGAATCCAATCTGCTTGGATCAGAACCGTCACCTACAGAATGAAGCTCTCCGTCCTCATGCTCTGCAAGCTGTGACGCAGTATCAGACATGGCCCTAGAATTATCAGCGCACTCTGTTCTCACCCCAGAGTGATCACGCTTGCCTCTTAGTTCTGGTAACTTAGCCAAAACTTCAGTCATAACAGTAGCCATATCTTGTAATGTTATCTGTAATGGCTGCCCAGATGTACTAGGCGCCATAATATCACGCACCTCCCGGGCGGGAGACGCAGGTACTGACACGTGAGGCGAGTTAGACGGCATAACTCTCCCCTCGCTGTTTGGTGAAATTTGTTCAATTTGTACAGATTGGCTTTTATTTAAAGTAGCATCAATACAGTTAGTACATAAATTTCTATTGGGCTCCACCTTGGCATTGGAACAAATGACACAGGTATCTTCCTCTGAATCAGACATGTTTAACACACTAGCAATAAACATGCAACTTGGTTACAATCTTATTTAACAAAAACGTACTGTGCCTCGAAGAAGCACTAAACGATTAAATGACAGTTGAAATAATGAACTGAAAAACAGTTATAGCATCACTCTTTAAAAACAACACAACTTGTTAGCAAAGGTTTGTTCCCATTAGTAAAGTAACACTAATTAAATTTTAAACATAAAAATCACAGAGCAACGTTTTAAAACACAGTCACTACATAAGTCTCACAGCTCTGCTGAGAGAATCTACCTCCCTTCAAAGAAGTTTGAAGACCCCTGAGTTCTGTTAGAGATGAACCGGATCATGCAGAAAATACAAGAGTAACTGACTGGAAATTTTTGATGCGTAGCAAAGAGCGCCAAAAACGGCCCCTCCCCCTCACACACAGCAGTGAGAGAGAAACGAAACTGTCATAATCAAAACAAGCAAACTGCCAAGTGGAAAAATAATGCCCAAATATTTATTCACTCAGTACCTCAGAAATGCAAACGATTCTACATTCCAGCAAAAACGTTTAACATGAATTAAATACCTATTAAAAGGTTTAATGTACTTTTACAGAGTAATTCCGGTGAAATACCATCCCCAGAATACTGAAGTGTAGAGTATACATACATGTCATTATAACGGTATGGCAGGATTTTCTCATCAATTCCATTCAGAAAATAAAAACTGCTACATACCTCAATGCAGATTCAACTGCCCGCTGTCCCCTGATCTGAAGCTTTTACCTCCCTCAGATGGCCGAGAAACAGCAATATGATCTTAACTACTCCGGTTAAAATCATAAGAAAAAACTCTGGTAGATTCTTCTTCAAACTCTGCCAGAGAAGTAATAACACGCTCCGGTGCTATTGTAAAACAACAAACTTTTGATTGAAGTTATAAAAACTAAGTATAATCACCATAGTCCTCTCACACCTCCTATCTAGTCTTTGGGTGCAAGAGAATGACTGGAGGTGACGTAGAGGGGAGGAGCTATATAGCAACTCTGCTGGGTGAATCCTCTTGCACTTCCTGTAGGGGAGCAGATAATATCCCAGAAGTAATGATGACCCGTGGACTGATCACACATAACAGAAGAAAATGTGGCTATTTTTGGAGTTGGATTTCTTCGTGTGAAAGTGCAAAACACTAAAATATGTTCAAATCCAGATCATAGTGTGTTGCAGTTTAACAAGAAATCTGGTTATGAAAATAGCTAGAAGGTGGCTGCCATCTTCGGCCTTTTTTCCTCACAAAACCCCAAAATGCACATCCCTACTGAAAATGTCAAATTTATAGAAAAGCTATGTAAACAAGAGACAACAGCAGCTATCAACTTTCCAATGCATATGGAGGAGTGAGATAGTCTAGTCCATGGGTCATCAACCTTGGGCCTCCAGATGTTTTGGAACTACATTTCCCATGATGTTCAGACACTCTTTAGGCTGTCTGAGAATCATGGGAATTGTAGTTCCAAAATATCTGGGGGCCCAAGGGAGTCCGACTTTAGTCCATTTGAAAGGGTTTTCCTGCATCTGCTTTCAATGCAATGTTTACTTACCAACGGTTTGCATGAAAGCATTGTCCCATTGTCAGGGTGCCAGGAATCAGACTGAGACGAGAAGTGCAAAAATAATCACACCTTTATAAATAGCAAAAAATAATAAAAAGTCCACAAGTCAAAAGCGAATAGTCAGATGAGCCGGAATCAGGAACAAGGAAAACAGCCCACCTGGTTCAAAAACCCTCTGCACTGAATAGGATCGTCTCCATATCACTGAGGTAGAGGTGCAGAACCGGACGTGCTCCTGGTAGGACTAGGTGCAGCAGCGGAAACAGGAGCAGCCATAACTTGCGGGACACTTTGGTCCAAATATGTAGTGCGAGTCAGCAGGGTTTGCAGGGCTAGTGCAAATTGATCCAAGCGGTGATCCTGTTCATCCATCCTGGAAATGATGGCAGGTAAAGGTGGATTATTTGCACCATCAGGATTCATGGCCTTTGCGTAGTCAGGGTGCCAGGAATCAGACTGAGACGAGAAGTGCAAAAATAATCACACCTTTATTAATAGCAAAAAATAATAAAAAGTCCACAAGTCAAAAAACAATCCAGAAGTCAAAACCAGAATTGGTAGTCAGACGAGCCGAGTCAGGAGCCAAAGCGAATAGTCAGACGAGCCAGAATCAGGAACAAGGAAAACAGCAGAGTCAGGAACAAGCCAGGGATCAGGAACCAGGAAGGATGTCAGGCAGCCAGGTAATACACAGGAACTCTCACAAACAGGTCTGAGACAACGTAAAGGCAAAGCATACTGAACAGAGGCCCTTTAAATAATAAGTGATGACATCACAATTCTGAGACTGCATCCTGTCTCACATGGATGATGCACACCAGTCAGGCCATAAAGGGAAGTGCAGACATGAGCAGCATCCCCCACAATGCACCATAGTCAGGAAGAGAGGTGAGTAAAATGGCTGCCAGCAGCACATGGCAAACACAACAGGGAGAAAACACTGACACCCATTAACTTAAGTATGCTGCAAGATTATGGAAAATGCACATTCTATAGCAATTGCCTAAAGCAATGTACAAACTCATTTACAGATATAGCCTTAATTTACCCCAGTCAAGGGAGAAAAGTATGATTACCATGGTTTTAACTACTTTATTACTGCCCTTATGTTAACAAAACATGCAAAGTGTTGTAAGTTCTAAAGCGATTTGGTTAATGGTTACATTATTCTACAGATACTTTAAATGTACATTCAATTATTTAATCTCCCTTCAATATAAAATGTAAAATAACAAAATCTATGCTTACCTGATAAATGTCTTTCTTTCCGGGCATGGAGAATCCACAATTCATTAAAATTACTAGTGGGGTTTTCAACTACTGGCCAGCAGGAGGAGGCAAAGAGCACCCCAGCAGAGTTGTTAAGTGTCACTTCCCTTACCCATAATCCCCAGTCATTCGGCCGAAGGGAAAAAAAGAGAACACAAGGGTATAGCGGTGCCTGAGGTTTATACCAAAAATTGCTGTCTTAAATTAAATAAGGGCGGGTCATGGACTCTCCATGCCCGGAAAGAAAGAAATGTATCAGGTAAGCATACATTTTGTTTTCTTTTCTATGGCACGGAGAATCCATGAATCATTCCAATTACTAGTGGGAACCAATACCCAAGCTAGAGGACACAGAATAAAAGGGAGGGAGAACAAGACAGGCGGGCCTAAAACAGAAGGCACCACCTCTTGAAGAACTTTTCCCCCAAGGGAAGCCTCAGCTGAGGCAAAAGTATCAAATTTGTAGTATTTGGAAAAAGTATGCAATGAGATTTGCTCCACAGATGCTTTATTTTTGAAAACCCAAGAAGAAGAGACAGCCCTAGTGTTAAAAAATGTAATTCTCTCAGGAGGCTGTTGTCCAGCTGAATCATTAGCTACCATATAACACTTCTCCACCAGAGAGAGAAAGGGAAGTAGAAATGGCCTTATGATCCTTAGGCTTGCCAGAAAAAACAACCAACAAGGCAGATGATTGCCTAAAATCTTTAGAAGCTTGAAGATAAAATATTTGGGCACACACAACATTTAGATTATGCAAAAGACGTAGCTTCTGAGGAGAAGTATTGGGACAAAAAGAAGGAACAACAATATCCTATTAATATTGTGATCCGACACTACCTTAGGACGAAATCCTAGCTTGGTATGAAGGACCGCCTTATCCGCATGACAAATAAGGTAAGCGAAATCACACTGCAGATCCGAAAGTTCTGAAACTCTGCGAGCAGAAGAAAAAGCAACAAGAAACAAAACCTTCCAAGTTAGCAATTTAATATCAACGGAATGCGTCGGCTCAAACAGAAAAACAAGATTAAGACTCCAAGGAGGGTTATTTTTTGAGATCACCTTTCGGATGGAGAGCCCACTCCCCGGGAAGAAAGGTCTTCCTGCACAGAAAATCCGCTTCCCAGATGTCTATCCCTGGAAAGTGGATGGCAGATAGAAGACAATCGTGAGATTCCGCCCACTGAAGAATGCGGGACACCTCCTTCATTGCTTACAATCTCCAAATACCTCCATCGTGGTTAATGTTATCCCCTGAGAAGATATTCCGGTTGGAAAATAATAAACCGGACCAAAACCAGTTGAGGCCAAGCTGTCAAGGCATTGAAGATTGCTCTCAACTCTAAGATGTTTATTGGCAGAGCGAACTCCTCTTGAGTCTAAAGGTTTTGAGCTTTTAAAGAGCCCCAAACTGCTCGCCAACCTAACAGGCTGGCGTCCGTGGTCACAATCACCAAGGAAAGTCTCAGAAAACATGTACCCCAATACAGATAGTCCTGAGAAATCCACCACGAGAGAGAGTCTCTTGTTAGGGGATCACTGTGGGATGGGTAGAAGCCTGAAGAGAAAGGCAAAAAGTATGGATTTTCTGCTATCCATCAGAAAAATCCTCATGAATAAGGAATCTACAATTGTTCACAGGAATAACTGGTACAAGGGATCTCTTTCCCAGATTCACTTTCCACCAGTAAGAATGTATACTCTTACTTGATTCAGGACTGGATAGGGAAGGCCCCTTCAAGCTGATATAGATTCAGCCAAACAACCAGTATGCTGACATCACAGATAAAAATATTAGCCAGTTTGAGAGACCTGATCCTATCCTGGATCTCCTCTACGGTATTTTTTTTAATTTATTATTATTTTTGCAATTTTTGAAACCTTTTTTTTTTTTTTTTTACAGACCCCCAAGACTTACACTGTTGGAAAGGTTAGACGATTACCTTTCTAACAATGGGTCTTGGGGGTCTGTAGCTGCTTAGATGCCTAAGATACAGGCTTCAAAGCAGCATGCCCCCTCCTCCTATACTTAACATTGTTAAGTATAAATAAAGTTGCGCGGTGACATCATCACGTAATTGCGCGTGACGTCACCGCGCATCATGTGAAGCCCCGGCGATGCCTGTCATTCTACAGGCACGATCGCCGGGGTAGGAGCAGCAAGGAGCCCCCAGAAATCCCTCAAGGTGGGAGAGTGCTGATGACGGCTCTGAGCCGTCATTAGCACGAGTGAGAAACTATGTGATGGCTCAGAGCCGTCATTAGCACTCAAAGGGTTAAGTAGGATTCCTTATCCATAGAGTCCTTGAAAAAGAACTATCCTCAAGGGGGATAGAGGTTCTCTTAACTATAGAGGATATAGAGCCCTCTGCCTTAAGCACGTTGCACCACAAATCACGCACGAGTCAGCAACAGGAATCTTTTTTTTTTTTTTTTTTTTTGTATTTTTAAAACAAAAAACAGAGGACGGGGAAAAGGGATTCCCAGTTTCTCCCATTCCTGAGCTATAATGACAAACATGCAATCTGGCTAGGCCCAAAATAAACTGAAGGGATAACTAAATGACATTGTTTTCAATAAAATAAATAAAAAATATCTGCAGCAGATAAATTAACATAAGCAGCCACAAGATGGCAGTTAATAGGAAATCCCTGATAATAACGAAACACTTCTTAAAAGTTGAGAAGCTAAATGGTACGCCTACAAGTGCATAAACATTTGACTGCCTACCAGGCAAAATAAAAACTGCAAGCTCTCACACATTTATTTACAGAGAATCATGCAGGCTAATACACCTACACAGAGAAACATGGTTTTAGAAAAAACACAGAATCTGAATAAAAATAAACTCAGTATTCAGCGCTATGATCTAGAACAACACTACATTATACAGAATCTAAGTGCCAAAAGCAACACTACAACCTTAAATTCTCATGAGAGCACCCACCAGAGCTTCCATAAAAGAAACTCCTTAGCTGTAGCTTGAAGTGAAGTGCGCAGATTAAAAATAGCGGCGCAAAACAATAAAAAACGGTCAGAGCTAATGGCACGAATTATTAATACTGCCAAGAAAGCTCACTCAATACTGGCAAAGAAAACGCCACAACCTTTAATGAATATGAACTTCCTACATGGGAAGGATAGATAGCTAGCAGTTGCGTCTTCTCTAGCTGAGGAGTCGCTGCTACTAAAAAGAGAACGCACTAACTGATCTGTGATAATGGCGCGAATTGCGATTGCCTACAAATGCACAGAAATCAAGACTCACTAAACCAGTCAGCGGTATCCTTATATTATCTGAAAAACCGCCGCAGAGTGAGACAAAAAAGGTGTGCATTGCGATCGCCTCCATAAGTGAGGAACATGATAGATAAAAGGAGCTAGAGTGTAGATGCTCTGTTATACCTCATTACTACCATAATAGTCCCAACGCTACTGAGGATAAAATAAAAGATTATTTTACATTTTCTCTGGTCCGCCCCAAATAATACCCTTATATTTTTGTGTTCCTGAATAAAATCGGATCATGTAGGGATAGAAAAAGAGCCTTATGACCATAACTCATTAAGTTACACAATCACCATACAGCCTGGGTTTTACTATGAAAACTGACCCCTTAACAGGCACAAACAGCGGCATAATATCCCTCACACCGGCATTAGACCAGTGAGCTGCTCAGCCACAACATATCTTAACTATAAGATATGTATGGAAAAAAAGTGACCCTTCGTGAGGATAGCAGGTCCCACCAGGTCCCGGATTATCTCCTATTCATTGTTATTTTGTCTTATAGAAATCAATATTAAAGAACTTACCCTCCAGGGTCTTCTGCTGTGGAGCAGTCACTGCAGCACCAATTGTGTCAGCCTCATCTGGTCGCTGACAGGGACCTGGAGTTACAAGAAAAAAACAGAGTAACCAACCCTGGTTTTCTATATAGGGGTAGAAATAATGTTAGCAGTTAAGCAAAGACCACCTTGCAGCCTTCTAACTGCTATAAGCCACCATTACTCACTAAAGAGATTGGCATGGACACAGCTTGACCCCAATTCTTTCTTGCAGGGAAAAGTATCCATAAAAAGATTAACACTTTTCAAACACCATCTTCGCACATCCTCCCTTGACAGAGGCAAAGAGAATGACTGGAGATTATAGGTAAGGGAAGTGACACTTAACAGCTCTGCTGGGGTGCTCTTTGCCTCCTCCTGCTGGCCAGGAGTTGAATATCCCAGTAGTTATTGGAATGAATCGTGGACTTTACATGCCATAGGAAAGAAAGAAATGTTTACAGTCACATGAGCTGCTTTCTCTGTATTACATTCTATACAAAAACTTAATATAACTATGCATTATTATTATTAATATTAATAGTAATACATGGTAAAAATAAAGGATGAAAACTTGAAATAATTTTTTTTACTTACAACATAAGGGATCCCGAATTCCTCGCACATCTCCACAGCAATTAAATCTGCTTTTTGAAATCCAATTGAACTATCCAACAAGATAAATGTCCTTTTCAAACTGATATGAGAGAAGACAAACAGTTTAACACATTAGAGAACAATAAAGCAGAACATACTTCTCATTCAAATTGGCTTGATTCTGAGGGAGAAATAGTCTCTATGCTTAGTGAGAAAGCACATGTGTCAGTGACATATGTAGGTTTGTGCTGCACTAGGCACAGGTGTGTGACACAGTGACATATGTAGGTTTGTGCTGCACTAGGCACAGGTGTGTCAGACAGTGACATATGTAGGTTTGTGCTGCACTAGGCACAGGTGTGTCAGACAGTGACAGATGTAGGTTTGTGCTGCACTAGGCACATGTGTGTCAGACAGTGACATATGTAGGTTTGTGCTGCACTAGGCACAGGTGTGTGACACAGTGACATATGTAGGTTTGTGCTGCACTAGGCACAGGTGTGTCAGACAGTGACATATGTAGGTTAGTGCTGCACTAGGCACAGGTGTGTCAGACAGTGACATATGTAGGTTTGTGCTGCACTAGGCACATGTGTGTCAGACAGTGACATATGTAGGTTTGTGCTGCACTAGGCACATGTGTGTCAGACAGTGACATATGTAGGTTTGTGCTGCACTAGGCACAGGTGTGTGTGACACAGTGACATATGTAGGTTTGTGCTGCACTAGGCAAGGGTGTGTGTCAGACAGTGACATATGTAGGTTTGTGCTGCACTAGGCACAGGTGTGTCAGACAGTGACATATGTAGGTTTGTGCTGCACTAGGCACAGGTGTGTGTGACACAGTGACATATGTAGGTTTGTGCTGCACTAGGCACAGGTGTGTCAGACAGTGACATATGTAGGTTTGTGCTGCACTAGGCACAGGTGTGTGTCAGACAGTGACATTTGTAGGTTTGTGCTGCACTAGGCACAGGTGTGTCAGACAGTGACATATGTAGGTTTGTGCTGCACTAGGCACAGGTGTGTCAGACAGTGACATATGTAGGTTTGTGCTGCAATAGGCACAGGTGTGTAAGACAGTGACATATGTAGGTTTGTGCTGCACTAGGCACAGGTGTGTGACACAGTGACATATGTAGGTTTGTGCTGCACTAGGCACAGGTGTGTGACACAGTGACATATGTAGGTTTGTGCTGCACTAGGCACATGTGTGTCAGACAGTGACATATGTAGGTTTGTGCTGCACTAGGCACAGGTGTGTGTCAGACAGTGAAATATGTAGGTTTGTGCTGCACTAGGCACAGGTGTGTCAGACAGTGACATATGTAGGTTTGTGCTGCACTAGGCACAGGTGTGTCAGACAGTGACATATGTAGGTTTGTGCTGCACTAGGCACAGGTGTGTCAGACAGTGACATATATAGGTTTGTGCTGCGCTAGGCACAGGTGTGTCAGACAGTGACATATGTAGGTTTGTGCTGCACTAGGCACAGGTGTGTCAGACAGTGACATATGTAGGTTTGTGCTGCAATAGGCACAGGTGTGTAAGACAGTGACATATGTAGGTTTGTGCTGCACTAGGCACAGGTGTGTGACACAGTGACATATGTAGGTTTGTGCTGCACTAGGCACAGGTGTGTGACACAGTGACATATGTAGGTTTGTACTGCACTAGGCACATGTGTGTCAGACAGTGACATATGTAGGTTTGTGCTGCACTAGGCACAGGTGTGTGTCAGACAGTGAAATATGTAGGTTTGTGCTGCACTAGGCACAGGTGTGTCAGACAGTGACATATGTAGGTTTGTGCTGCACTAGGCACAGGTGTGTCAGACAGTGACATATGTAGGTTTGTGCTGCACTAGGCACAGGTGTGTGACACAGTGACATATGTAGGTTTGTGCTGCACTAGGCACAGGTGTGTGTCAGACAGTGACATATGTAGGTTTGTGCTGCACTAGGCACAGGTGTGTGTCAGACAGTGACATATGTAGGTTTGTGCTGCACTAGGCACAGGTGTGTGTCAGACAGTGACATATGTAGGTTTGTGCTGCACTAGGCACAGGTGTGTGTGACACAGTGACATATGTAGGTTTGTGCTGCGCTAGGCACAGGTGTGTGACACAGTGACATATGTAGGTTTGTGCTGCGCTAGGCACAGGTGTGTCAGACAGTGACATATGTAGGTTTGTGCTGCACTAGGCACAGGTGTGTGTCAGACAGTGACATATGTAGGTTTGTGCTGCACTAGGCACAGGTGTGTCAGACAGTGATATATGTAGGTTTGTGCTGCACTAGGCACAGGTGTGTGTGACAGTGACATATGTAGGTTTGTGCTGCACTAGGCACAGGTGTGTGACACAGTGACATATGTATCTTTGTGCTGCACTAGGCACATGTGTGTCAGACAGTGACATTTGTAGGTTTGTGCTGCACTAGGCACATGTGTGTCAGACAGTGACATATGTAGGTTTGTGCTGCACTAGGCACAGGTGTGTCAGACAGTGACATATGTAGGTTTGTGCTGCACTAGGCACAGGTGTGTCAGACAGTGACATATGTAGGTTTGTGCTGCACTAGGCACAGGTGTGTCAGACAGTGACATATGTAGGTTTGTGCTGCACTAGGCACAGGTGTGTGTCAGACAGTGACATATGTAGGTTTGTGCTGCACTAGGCACAGGTGTGTGTCAGACAGTGACATATGTAGGTTTGTGCTGCGCTAGGCACAGGTGTGTGTCAGACAGTGACATATGTAGGTTTGTGCTGCGCTAGGCACAGGTGTGTCAGACAGTGACAAATGTAGGTTTGTGCTGCACTAGGCACAGGTGTGTCAGACAGTGACATATGTAGGTTTGTGCTGCACTAGGCACAGGTGTGTGACACAGTGACATATGTAGGTTTGTGCTGCACTAGGCACAGGTGTGTGACACAGTGACATATGTAGGTTTGTGCTGCACTAGGCACAGGTGTGTGACAGTGACATATGTAGGTTTGTGCTGCACTAGGCACATGTGTGTCAGACAGTGACATATGTAGGTTTGTGCTGCACTAGGCACATGTGTGTCAGACAGTGACATATGTAGGTTTGTGCTGCACTAGGCACAGGTGTGTCAGACAGTGACATTTGTAGGTTTGTGCTGCACTAGGCACAGGTGTGTCAGACAGTGACATATGTAGGTTTGTGCTGCACTAGGCACATGTGTGTGTCAGACAGTGACATATGTAGGTTTGTGCTGCACTAGGCACAGGTGTGTGTCAGACAGTAACATATGTAGGTTTGTGCTGCACTAGGCACAGGTGTGTCAGACAGTGACATATGTAGGTTTGTGCTGCACTAGGCACATGTGTGTCAGACAGTGACATATGTAGGTTTGTGCTGCACTAGGCACAGGTGTGTCAGACAGTGACATATGTAGGTTTGTGCTGCACTAGGCACAGGTGTGTCAGACAGTGACATTTGTAGGTTTGTGCTGCACTAGGCACAGGTGTGTGTCAGACAGTGACATATGTAGGTTTGTGCTGCACTAGGCACATGTGTGTCAGACAGTGACATATGTAGGTTTGTGCTGCACTAGGCACAGGTGTGTCAGACAGTGACATATGTAGGTTTGTGCTGCACTAGGCACATGTGTGTCAGGCAGTGACATATGTAGGTTTGTGCTGCACTAGGCACAGGTGTGTGACACAGTGACATATGTAGGTTTGTGCTGCACTAGGCACAGGTGTGTCAGACAGTGACATATGTAGGTTTGTGCTGCACTAGGCACAGGTGTGTCAGACAGTGACATTTGTAGGTTTGTGCTGCACTAGGCACAGGTGTGTGTCAGACAGTGACATATGTAGGTTTGTGCTGCACTAGGCACAGGTGTGTGTGACACAGTGACATATGTAGGTTTGTACTGCACTAGGCACAGGTGTGTCAGACAGTGACATATGTAGGTTTGTGCTGCACTAGGCACAGGTGTGTGTGACAAAGTGACATATGTAGGTTTGTGCTGCACTAGGCAAGGGTGTGTGTCAGACAGTGACATATGTAGGTTTGTGCTGCACTAGGCACAGGTGTGTGTGACACAGTGACATATGTAGGTTTGTGCTGCACTAGGCACAGGTGTGTCAGACAGTGACATATGTAGGTTTGTGCTGCACTAGGCACAGGTGTGTGTCAGACAGTGACATTTGTAGGTTTGTGCTGCACTAGGCACAGGTGTGTCAGACAGTGACATATGTAGGTTTGTGCTGCACTAGGCACAGGTGTGTCAGACAGTGACATATGCAGGTTTGTGCTGCACTAGGCACAGGTGTGTCAGACAGTGACATATGTAGGTTTGTGCTGCAATAGGCACAGGTGTGTAAGACAGTGACATATGTAGGTTTGTGCTGCACTAGGCACAGGTGTGTGACACAGTGACATATGTAGGTTTGTGCTGCACTAGGCACAGGTGTGTGACACAGTGACATATGTAGGTTTGTGCTGCACTAGGCACATGTGTGTCAGACAGTGACATATGTAGGTTTGTGCTGCACTAGGCACAGGTGTGTGTCAGACAGTGAAATATGTAGGTTTGTGCTGCACTAGGCACAGGTGTGTCAGACAGTGACATATGTAGGTTTGTGCTGCACTAGGCACAGGTGTGTCAGACAGTGACATATGTAGGTTTGTGCTGCACTAGGCACAGGTGTGTGTCAGACAGTGACATATGTATCTTTGTGCTGCACTAGGCACAGGTGTGTCAGACAGTGACATATGTAGGTTTGTGCTGCACTAGGCACAGGTGTGTCAGACAGTGACATATGTAGGTTTGTGCTGCACTAGGCACAGGTGTGTGTGACACAGTGACATATGTAGGTTTGTGCTGCACTAGGCACAGGTGTGTCAGACAGTGACATATGTAGGTTTGTGCTGCACTAGGCACAGGTGTGTGTGACACAGTGACATATGTAGGTTTGTGCTGCACTAGGCACAGGTGTGTCAGACAGTGACATATGTAGGTTTGTGCTGCACTAGGCACAGGTGTGTCAGACAGTGACATATGTAGGTTTGTGCTGCACTAGGCACAGGTGTGTCAGACAGTGACATATGTAGGTTTGTGCTGCACTAGGCACATGTGTGTCAGACAGTGACATTTGTAGGTTTGTGCTGCACTAGGCACAGGTGTGTGTGACACAGTGACATATGTAGGTTTGTGCTGCACTAGGCACAGGTGTGTCAGACAGTGACATATGTAGGTTTGTGCTGCACTAGGCACAGGTGTGTGTGACACAGTGACATATGTAGGTTTGTGCTGCACTAGGCACAGGTGTGTCAGACAGTGACATATGTAGGTTTGTGCTGCACTAGGCACAGGTGTGTCAGACAGTGACATATGTAGGTTTGTGCTGCACTAGGCACAGGTGTGTCAGACAGTGACATATGTAGGTTTGTGCTGCACTAGGCACATGTGTGTCAGACAGTGACATTTGTAGGTTTGTGCTGCACTAGGCACAGGTGTGTGTCAGACAGTGAAATATGTAGGTTTGTGCTGCACTAGGCACAGGTGTGTCAGACAGTGACATATGTAGGTTTGTGCTGCACTAGGCACAGGTGTGTCAGACAGTGACATATGTAGGTTTGTGCTGCACTAGGCACAGGTGTGTCAGACAGTGACATATGTAGGTTTGTGCTGCGCTAGGCACAGGTGTGTGTCAGACAGTGACATATGTAGGTTTGTGCTGCACTAGGCACAGGTGTGTGACAGACAGTGACATATGTAGGTTTGTGCTGCACTAGGCACAGGTGTGTCAGACAGTGACATATGTAGGTTTGTGCTGCACTAGGCACAGGTGTGTCAGACAGTGACATATGTAGGTTTGTGCTGCACTAGGCACAGGTGTGTAAACAGTGACATATGTAGGTTTGTGCTGCACTAGGCACAGGTGTGGTGACACAGTGACATATGTAGGTTTGTGCTGCACTAGGCACAGGTGTGTGACACAGTGACATATGTAGGTTTGTGCTGCACTAGGCACATGTGTGTCAGACAGTGACATTTGTAGGTTTGTGCTGCACTAGGCACATGTGTGTCAGACAGTGACATATGTAGGTTTGTGCTGCACTAGGCACAGGTGGTGTCAGACAGTGACATATGTAGGTTTGTGCTGCACTAGGCACAGGTGTGTCAGACAGTGACATATGTAGGTTTGTGCTGCACTAGGCACAGGTGTGTCAGACAGTGACATATGTAGGTTTGTGCTGCACTAGGCACAGGTGTGTGAGACAGTGACATATGTAGGTTTGTGCTGCACTAGGCACAGGTGTGTGTCAGACAGTGACATATGTAGGTTTGTGCTGCACTAGGCACATGTGTGTCAGACAGTGACATATGTAGGTTTGTGCTGCACTAGGCACAGGTGTGTGTCAGACAGTGACATATGTAGGTTTGTGCTGCACTAGGCACATGTGTGTCAGACAGTGACATATGTAGGTTTGTGCTGCGACTAGGCACAGGTGTGTGTCAGACAGTGACATATGTAGGTTTTGTGCTGCGCTAGGCACAGGGTGTGTGACACAGTGACATATGTGGTTTGTGCTGCACTAGGCACAGGTGTGTCAGACAGTGACAAATGTAGGTTTGTGCTGCACTAGGCACAGGTGTGTCAGACAGTGACATATGTAGGTTTGTGCTGCACTAGGCACAGGTGTGTGACACAGTGACATATGTAGGTTTGTGCTGCACTAGGCACAGGTGATGTCGACAGTGACATATGTAGGTTTGTGCTGCACTAGGCACTGTGTGTGTCAAGACAGTGACATATGTAGGTTTGTGCTGCACTAGGCACAGGTGTGTCAGACAGTGACATATGTAGGTTTGTGCTGCACTAGGCACAGGTGTGTCAGACAGTGACATATGTAGGTTTGTGCTGCACTAGGCACAGGTGTGTCAGACAGTGACATATGTAGGTTTGTGCTGCACTAGGCACAGGTGTGTAAGACAGTGACATATGTAGGTTTGTGCTGCGCTAGGCACAGGTGTGTGACACAGTGACATATGTAGGTTTGTGCTGCACTAGGCACAGGTGTGTCAGACAGTGACATATGTAGGTTTGTGCTGCACTAGGCACAGGTGTGTGTCAGACAGTGACATATGTAGGTTTGTGCTGCACTAGGCACATGTGTGTCAGACAGTGACATATGTAGGTTTGTGCTGCACTAGGCACAGGTGTGTGTCAGACAGTGACATATGTAGGTTTGTGCTGCACTAGGCACAGGTGTGTCAGACAGTGACATATGTAGGTTTGTGCTGCACTAGGCACAGGTGTGTGACAGTGACATATGTAGGTTTGTGCTGCACTAGGCACAGGTGTGTGACACAGTGACATATGTAGGTTTGTGCTGCACTAGGCACAGGTGTGTCAGACAGTGACATATGTAGGTTAGTGCTGCACTAGGCACAGGTGTGTGTCAGACAGTGACATATGTAGGTTTGTGCTGCACTAGGCACAGGTGTGTGACACAGTGACATATGTAGGTTTGTGCTGCACTAGGCACTTGTGTGTCAGACAGTGACATATGTAGGTTTGTGCTGCACTAGGCACAGTTGTGTGACACAGTGACATATGTAGGTTTGTTCTGCACTAGGCACAGGTGTGTCAGACAGTGACATATGTAGGTTTGTGCTGCACTAGGCACAGGTGTGTCAGACAGTGACATATGTAGGTTTGTGCTGCGCTAGGCACAGGTGTGTGTGACACAGTGACATATGTAGGTTTGTGCTGCACTAGGCACAGGTGTGTGACAGTGACATAAGTAGGTTTGTGCTGCACTAGGCACAGGTGTGTCACACAGTGACATATGTAGGTTTGTGCTGCACTAGGCACAGGTGTGTGACACAGTGACATATGTAGGTTTGTGCTGCACTAGGCACAGGTGTGTCAGACAGTGACATATGTAGGTTTGTGCTGCACTAGGCACAGGTGTGTCAGACAGTGACATATGTAGGTTTGTGCTGCACTAGGCACATGTGTGTCAGACAGTGACATATGTAGGTTTGTGCTGCACTAGGCACATGTGTGTCAGACAGTGACATATGTAGGTTTGTGCTGCACTAGGCACAGGTGTGTCAGACAGTGACATATGTATCTTTGTGCTGCACTAGGCACAGGTGTGTCAGACAGTGACATATGTAGGTTTGTGCTGCACTAGGCACAGGTGTGTGTCAGACAGTGACATATGTAGGTTTGTGCTGCACAAGGCACAGGTGTGTGACACAGTGACATATGTAGGTTTGTGCTGCACTAGGCACAGGTGTGTGACAGTGACATATGTAGGTTTGTGCTGCACTAGGCACATGTGTGTCAGACAGTGACATATGTAGGTTTGTGCTGCACTAGGCACAGGTGTGTCAGACAGTGACATATGTAGGTTTGTGCTGCACTAGGCACAGGTGTGTGACACAGTGACATATGTAGGTTTGTGCTGCACTAGGCACTTGTGTGTCAGACAGTGACATATGTAGGTTTGTGCTGCACTAGGCACAGTTGTGTGACACAGTGACATATGTAGGTTTGTTCTGCACTAGGCACAGGTGTGTCAGACAGTGACATATGTAGGTTTGTGCTGCACTAGGCACAGGTGTGTCAGACAGTGACATATGTAGGTTTGTGCTGCGCTAGGCACAGGTGTGTGTGACACAGTGACATATGTAGGTTTGTGCTGCACTAGGCACAGGTGTGTGACAGTGACATAAGTAGGTTTGTGCTGCACTAGGCACAGGTGTGTGACACAGTGACATATGTAGGTTTGTGCTGCACTAGGCACAGGTGTGTGACACAGTGACATATGTAGGTTTGTGCTGCACTAGGCACAGGTGTGTCAGACAGTGACATATGTAGGTTTGTGCTGCACTAGGCACAGGTGTGTCAGACAGTGACATATGTAGGTTTGTGCTGCACTAGGCACAGGTGTGTCAGACAGTGACATATGTAGGTTTGTGCTGCACTAGGCACAGGTGTGTCAGACAGTGACATATGTAGGTTTGTGCTGCACTAGGCACAGGTGTGTCAGACAGTGACATATGTATCTTTGTGCTGCACTAGGCACAGGTGTGTGTCAGACAGTGACATATGTAGGTTTGTGCTGCACTAGGCACAGGTGTGTGTCAGACAGTGACATATGTAGGTTTGTGCTGCACAAGGCACAGGTGTGTGACACAGTGACATATGTAGGTTTGTGCTGCACTAGGCACAGGTGTGTGACAGTGACATATGTAGGTTTGTGCTGCACTAGGCACATGTGTGTCAGACAGTGACATATGTAGGTTTGTGCTGCACTAGGCACAGGTGTGTGTCAGACAGTGACATATGTAGGTTTGTGCTGCACTAGGCACAGGTGTGTCAGACAGTGACATATGTAGGTTTGTGCTGCACTAGGCACAGGTGTGTGTCACAGTGACATATGTAGGTTTGTGCTGCACTAGGCACAGGTGTGTGACACAGTGACATATGTAGGTTTGTGCTGCACTAGGCACAGGTGTGTGACACAGTGACATATGTAGGTTTGTGCTGCACTAGGCACAGGTGTGTCAGACAGTGACATATGTAGGTTTGTGCTGCACTAGGCACAGGTGTGTCAGACAGTGACATATGTAGGTTTGTGCTGCACTAGGCACAGGTGTGTCAGACAGTGACATATGTAGGTTTGTGCTGCACTAGGCACAGGTGTGTGACACAGTGACATATGTAGGTTTGTGCTGCACTAGGCACAGGTGTGTCAGACAGTGACATATGTAGGTTTGTGCTGCACTAGGCACATGTGTGTGTCAGACAGTGACATATGTAGGTTTGTGCTGCACTAGGCACAGGTGTGTGTCAGACAGTGACATATGTAGGTTTGTACTGCACTAGGCACAGGTGTGTGTCAGACAGTGACATATGTAGGTTTGTACTGCACTAGGCACAGGTGTGTGTCAGACAGTGACATATGTAGGTTTGTGCTGCACTAGGCACAGGTGTGTGACAGTGACATATGTAGGTTTGTGCTGCACTAGGCACATGTGTGTCAGACAGTGACATATGTAGGTTTGTGCTGCACTAGGCACAGGTGTGTCAGACAGTGACATATGTAGGTTTGTGCTGCACTAGGCACAGGTGTGTCAGACAGTGACATATGTAGGTTTGTGCTGCACTAGGCACAGGTGTGTAAGACAGTGACATTTGTAGGTTTGTGCTGCACTAGGCACAGGTGTGTCAGACAGTGACATATGTAGGTTTGTGCTGCACTAGGCACAGGTGTGTCAGACAGTGACATATGTAGGTTTGTGCTGCACTAGGCACAGGTGTGTGTGACCACAGCTGACATATGTATCTTTGGTGCTGCACTAGGCACAGGTGTGTCAGACAGTGACATATGTAGGTTTGTGCCTGCACTAGGCACAGGTGAGTCAGACAGTGACATATGTAGGTTTGTGCTGCACTAGGCACAGGTGTGTCAGACAGTGACATATGTAGGTTTGTGCTGCACTAGGCACAGGTGTGTAAGACAGTGACATATGTAGGTTTGTGCTGCACTAGGCACAGGTGTGTCAGACAGTGACATATGTAGGTTTTGTGCTGCACTAGGCACAGGGGTCGGGTGTGTGTCAGACAGTGACATACTGTAGGTTTGTGCTGCACTAGGCACAGGTGTGTCAGACAGTGGACATATGTAGGTTTGTGCTGCACCTAGGCAAGGTGTGTCAGACAGTGACATATGTAGGTTTGTGCTGCCACTAGGCACAGGAGTGTGTCAGACAGTGACATATGTAGGTTTGTGCTGCACTAGGCACAGGTTTGTGTCAGACAGTGACATATGTAGGTTTGTGCTGCACTAGGCACAGGTGTGGGTCAGACAGTGTACATATGTAGGTTTGTGCTGCACTAGGCACAGGTGTGTCAGGACAGTGACATATGTAGGTTTGTGCTGCACTAGGCACAGGTGTGGTGACACAGTGACATATGTAGGTTTGTGCTGCACTAGGCACAGGTGAGTCAGACAGTGACATATGTAGGTTTGTGCTGCACTAGGCACAGGGTGTGTCAGACAGTGACATATGTAGGTTTGTGGCTGCTCTAGGCACAGGTGTGTCAGACAGTGACATATGTAGGTTTGTGCTGCACTAGGCACAGGTGTGTGTGACAGTGACATATGTAGGTTTGTTGCTGCACGAGGCACAGGTGTGTCGACACAGATATGTAGGTTTGTGCTGCACTAGGCACAGGTGTGTGTCAGACAGTGACATATGTAGGTTTGTGCTGCACTAGGCACAGGTGTGTCAGACAGTGACATATGTAGGTTTGTGCTGCACTAGGCACAGGTGTGTGACACAGTGACATATGTAGGTTTGTGCTGCACTAGGCACAGGTGTGTCAGACAGTGACATATGTAGGTTTGTGCTGCACTAGGCACAGGTGTGTGTCAGACAGTGACATATGTAGGTTTGTGCTGCACTAGGCACAGGTGTGTGTCAGACAGTGACATATGTAGGTTTGTGCTGCACTAGGCACAGGTGTGTCAGACAGTGACATATGTAGGTTTGTGCTGCACTAGGCACAGGTGTGTGTCACAGTGACATATGTAGGTTTGTGCTGCACTAGGCACAGGTGTGTCAGACAGTGACATATGTAGGTTTGTGCTGCACTAGGCACAGGTGTGTGTCAGACAGTGACATATGTAGGTTTGTGCTGCACTAGGCACAGGTGTGTCAGACAGTGACATATGTAGGTTTGTGCTGCACTAGGCACAGGTGTGTGTCAGACAGTGACATATGTAGGTTTGTGCTGCAATAGGCACAGGTGTGTCAGACAGTGACATATGTAGGTTTGTGCTGCACTAGGCACAGGTGTGTCAGACAGTGACATATGTAGGTTTGTGCTGCACTAGGCACAGGTGTGTCAGACAGTGACATATGTAGGTTTGTGCTGCACTAGGCACAGGTGTGTCAGACAGTGACATATGTAGGTTTGTGCTGCACTAGGCACAGGTGTGTTAGACAGTGACATATGTAGGTTTGTGCTGCACTAGGCACAGGTGTGTCAGACAGTGACATATGTAGGTTTGTGCTGCACTAGGGCACAGGTGTGTCAGACAGTGACATATGTAGGTTTGTGCTGCACTAGGCACAGGTGTGTGTCAGACAGTGACATATGTAGGTTTGTGCTGCACTAGGCACAGGTGTGTGTCAGACAGTGACATATGTAGGTTTGTGCTGCACTAGGCACAGGTGTGTGACACAGTGACATATGTAGGTTTGTGCTGCACTAGGCACAGGTGTGTCAGACAGTGACATATGTAGGTTTGTGCTGCACTAGGCACAGGTGTGTCAGACAGTGACATATGTAGGTTTGTGCTGCACTAGGCACATGTGTGTCAGACAGTGACATATGTAGGTTTGTGCTGCACTAGGCACAGGTGTGTCAGACAGTGACATATGTAGGTTTGTGCTGCACTAGGCACAGGTGTGTGACACAGTGACATATGTAGGTTTGTGCTGCACTAGGCACAGGTGTGTGTCAGACAGTGACATATGTAGGTTGTGCTGCACTAGGCACAGAGTTGCTGCACTAGGCACAGTGTGTCAGACAGTGACATATGTAGGTTTGTGCTGCACTAGGCACAGGTGTGTCAGACAGTGACATATGTAGGTTTGTGCTGCACTAGGCACAGGTGTGTGTCAGACAGTGACATATGTAGGTTTGTGCTGCACTAGGCACAGGTGTGTGTCAGACAGTGACATATGTAGGTTTGTGCTGCACTAGGCACAGGTGTGTGTCAGACAGTGACATATGTAGGTTTGTGCTGCGCTAGGCACAGGTGTGTGTGACACAGTGACATATGTAGGTTTGTGCTGCGCTAGGCACAGGTGTGTGACACAGTGACATATGTAGGTTTGTGCTGCACTAGGCACAGGTGTGTCAGTGACATATGTAGGTTTGTGCTGCACTAGGCACAGGTGTGTGTCAGACAGTGACATATGTAGGTTTGTGCTGCACTAGGCACAGTGTGTGTCAGACAGTGACATATGTAGGTTTGTGCTGCACTAGGCACAGGTGTGTCAGACAGTGACATATGTAGGTTTGTGCTGCACTAGGCACAGGTGTGTGACGACAGTGACATATGTAGGTTTGTGCTGCACTAGGCACAGGTGTGTCAGACAGTGACATATGTAGGTTTGTGCTGCACTAGGCACAGGTGTGTGACACAGTGACATATGTAGGTTTGTGCTGCACTAGGCACAGGTGTGTGACAGTGACATATGTAGGTTTGTGCTGCACTAGGCACAGGTGTGTGACACAGTGACATATGTAGGTTTGTGCTGCACTAGGCACAGGGTGTGTCAGACAGTGACATATGTAGGTTTGTGCTGCACTAGGCACAGGTGTGTCAGACAGTGACATATGTAGGTTTGTGCTGCACTAGGCACAGGTGTGTCAGACACAGTGACATATGTAGGTTTGTGCTGCACTAGGCACAGGTGTGTCAGACAGTGACATATGTAGGTTTGTGCTGCACTAGGCACAGGTGTGTCAGACAGTGACATATGTAGGTTTGTGCTGCACTAGGCACAGGTGTGTCAGACAGTGACATATGTAGGTTTGTGCTGCACTAGGCACAGGTGTGTGTCAGACAGTGACATATGTAGGTTTGTGCTGCACTAGGCACAGGTGTGTGTCAGACAGTGACATATGTAGGTTTGTGCTGCACTAGGCACAGGTGTGTGACACAGTGACATATGTAGGTTTGTGCTGCACTAGGCACAGGTGTGTGTGACACAGTGACATATGTAGGTTTGTGCTGCACTAGGCACAGGTGTGTCAGACAGTGACATATGTAGGTTTGTGCTGCACTAGGCACAGGTGTGTGTCAGACAGTGACATATGTAGGTTTGTGCTGCACTAGGCACAGGTGTGTGTGACACAGTGACATATGTAGGTTTGTGCTGCGCTAGGCACAGGTGTGTGACACAGTGACATATGTAGGTTTGTGCTGCACTAGGCACAGGTGTGTCAGACAGTGACATATGTAGGTTTGTGCTGCACTAGGCACAGGTGTGTGTCAGACAGTGACATATGTAGGTTTGTGCTGCACTAGGCACAGGTGTGTGTCAGACAGTGACATATGTAGGTTTGTGCTGCACTAGGCACAGGTGTGTGTGACAGTGACATATGTAGGTTTGTGCTGCACTAGGCACAGGTGTGTCAGACAGTGACATATGTAGGTTTGTGCTGCACTAGGCACAGGTGTGTGTGACACAGTGACATATGTAGGTTTGTGCTGCACTAGGCACAGGTGTGTGTCAGACAGTGACATATGTAGGTTTGTGCTGCACTAGGCACAGGTGTGTGTCAGACAGTGACATATGTAGGTTTGTGCTGCACTAGGCACAGGTGTGTGTCAGACAGTGACATATGTAGGTTTGTGCTGCACTAGGCACAGGTGTGTGTCAGACAGTGACATATGTAGGTTTGTGCTGCACTAGGCACAGGTGTGTGTCAGACAGTGACATATGTAGGTTTGTGCTGCGCTAGGCACAGGTGTGTGTGACACAGTGACATATGTAGGTTTGTGCTGCGCTAGGCACAGGTGTGTGACACAGTGACATATGTAGGTTTGTGCTGCACTAGGCACAGGTGTGTCAGTGACATATGTAGGTTTGTGCTGCACTAGGCACAGGTGTGTGTCAGACAGTGACATATGTAGGTTTGTGCTGCACTAGGCACAGGTGTGTGTCAGACAGTGACATATGTAGGTTTGTGCTGCACTAGGCACAGGTGTGTGTGACACAGTGACATATGTAGGTTTGTGCTGCGCTAGGCACAGGTGTGTGACACAGTGACATATGTAGGTTTGTGCTGCACTAGGCACAGGTGTGTCAGACAGTGACATATGTAGGTTTGTGCTGCACTAGGCACAGGTGTGTGACACAGTGACATATGTAGGTTTGTGCTGCACTAGGCACAGGTGTGTGACACAGTGACATATGTAGGTTTCTGCTGCACTAGGCACAGGTGTGTGACACAGTGACATATGTAGGTTTGTGCTGCACTAGGCACATGTGTGTCAGACAGTGACATATGTAGGTTTGTGCTGCACTAGGCACAGGTGTGTCAGACAGTGACATATGTAGGTTTGTGCTGCACTAGGCACAGGTGTGCGACACAGTGACATATGTAGGTTTCTGCTGCACTAGGCACAGGTGTGTGACACAGTGACATATGTAGGTTTGTGCTGCACTAGGCACAGGTGTGTGTGACACAGTGACATATGTAGGTTTGTGCTGCACTAGGCACAGGTGTGTCAGACAGTGACATATGTAGGTTTGTGCTGCACTAGGCACAGGTGTGTGTCAGACAGTGACATATGTAGGTTTGTGCTGCACTAGGCACAGGTGTGTGTGACACAGTGACATATGTAGGTTTGTGCTGCGCTAGGCACAGGTGTGTGACACAGTGACATATGTAGGTTTGTGCTGCATTAGGCACAGGTGTGTGTGACACAGTGACATATGTAGGTTTGTGCTGCACTAGGCACAGGTGTGTCAGACAGTGACATATGTAGGTTTGTGCTGCACTAGGCACAGGTGTGTGTCAGACAGTGACATATGTAGGTTTGTGCTGCACTAGGCACAGGTGTGTGTGACACAGTGACATATGTAGGTTTGTGCTGCGCTAGGCACAGGTGTGTGACACAGTGACATATGTAGGTTTGTGCTGCACTAGGCACAGGTGTGTCAGACAGTGACATATGTAGGTTTGTGCTGCACTAGGCACAGGTGTGTGTCAGACAGTGACATATGTAGGTTTGTGCTGCACTAGGCACAGGTGTGTGTCAGACAGTGACATATGTAGGTTTGTGCTGCACTAGGCACAGGTGTGTGTGACAGTGACATATGTAGGTTTGTGCTGCACTAGGCACAGGTGTGTCAGACAGTGACATATGTAGGTTTGTGCTGCACTAGGCACAGGTGTGTGTGACACAGTGACATATGTAGGTTTGTGCTGCACTAGGCACAGGTGTGTGTCAGACAGTAACATATGTAGGTTTGTGCTGCACTAGGCACAGGTGTGTGTCAGACAGTGACATATGTAGGTTTGTGCTGCACTAGGCACAGGTGTGTGTCAGACAGTGACATATGTAGGTTTGTGCTGCACTAGGCACAGGTGTGTGTCAGACAGTGACATATGTAGGTTTGTGCTGCACTAGGCACAGGTGTGTGTCAGACAGTGACATATGTAGGTTTGTGCTGCGCTAGGCACAGGTGTGTGTGACACAGTGACATATGTAGGTTTGTGCTGCGCTAGGCACAGGTGTGTGACACAGTGACATATGTAGGTTTGTGCTGCACTAGGCACAGGTGTGTCAGTGACATATGTAGGTTTGTGCTGCACTAGGCACAGGTGTGTGTCAGACAGTGACATATGTAGGTTTGTGCTGCACTAGGCACAGGTGTGTGTCAGACAGTGACATATGTAGGTTTGTGCTGCACTAGGCACAGGTGTGTGTGACACAGTGACATATGTAGGTTTGTGCTGCGCTAGGCACAGGTGTGTGACACAGTGACATATGTAGGTTTGTGCTGCACTAGGCACAGGTGTGTCAGACAGTGACATATGTAGGTTTGTGCTGCACTAGGCACAGGTGTGTGACACAGTGACATATGTAGGTTTGTGCTGCACTAGGCACAGGTGTGTGACACAGTGACATATGTAGGTTTGTGCTGCACTAGGCACAGGTGTGTGACACAGTGACATATGTAGGTTTGTGCTGCACTAGGCACATGTGTGTCAGACAGTGACATATGTAGGTTTGTGCTGCACTAGGCACAGGTGTGTCAGACAGTGACATATGTAGGTTTGTGCTGCACTAGGCACAGGTGTGCGACACAGTGACATATGTAGGTTTCTGCTGCACTAGGCACAGGTGTGTGACACAGTGACATATGTAGGTTTGTGCTGCACTAGGCACAGGTGTGTGTGACACAGTGACATATGTAGGTTTGTGCTGCACTAGGCACAGGTGTGTCAGACAGTGACATATGTAGGTTTGTGCTGCACTAGGCACAGGTGTGTGTCAGACAGTGACATATGTAGGTTTGTGCTGCACTAGGCACAGGTGTGTGTGACACAGTGACATATGTAGGTTTGTGCTGCGCTAGGCACAGGTGTGTGACACAGTGACATATGTAGGTTTGTGCTGCATTAGGCACAGGTGTGTGTGACACAGTGACATATGTAGGTTTGTGCTGCACTAGGCACAGGTGTGTCAGACAGTGACATATGTAGGTTTGTGCTGCACTAGGCACAGGTGTGTGTCAGACAGTGACATATGTAGGTTTGTGCTGCACTAGGCACAGGTGTGTGTGACACAGTGACATATGTAGGTTTGTGCTGCGCTAGGCACAGGTGTGTGACACAGTGACATATGTAGGTTTGTGCTGCACTAGGCACAGGTGTGTCAGACAGTGACATATGTAGGTTTGTGCTGCACTAGGCACAGGTGTGTGTCAGACAGTGACATATGTAGGTTTGTGCTGCACTAGGCACAGGTGTGTGTCAGACAGTGACATATGTAGGTTTGTGCTGCACTAGGCACAGGTGTGTGTGACAGTGACATATGTAGGTTTGTGCTGCACTAGGCACAGGTGTGTCAGACAGTGACATATGTAGGTTTGTGCTGCACTAGGCACAGGTGTGTCAGACAGTGACATATGTAGGTTTGTGCTGCACTAGGCACAGGTGTGTGCGACACAGTGACATATGTAGGTTTGTGCTGCACTAGGCAATTAAAAAATGTTTTTTTTTTTTTTTTAAATTCTTCACTATGTTTAATCCTGCAAAGAGTTAAAGTCATGCAATGTATTGGCTCTTTTGAGAAGTATATGTCTAGTAAGCCAATTCAAAGGGACATGAAACCATTTTTTCTATCATAATTCAGATAGAGCACGTAATTTTAAACAACTTCCCAATGAACTTCTATTATCTAATTTGTTTTGTTCTCTTGGTATCCTTTGTTGAAAAGGATACATAGTTAGGCTAAGAAGCTGCTGATTGGTGGCTGCACATATATGCCTCATGTTATGGACTCACCCAATAACTTTAAATAGCTCCCAGTAATGCATTGCTGCTTTTTTAAATAAAGAATACCAAATTATTTAATAGAAGTAAATTGGAAAAGTGTTTAAAATTGTATTCTCTATCTGATTAATGAAAGAAAAAGTGTAGGTTTAATGTCCCTTTAAATGCAACATACTTGTTTATTCTACTCAGGGAGGGTAGGTACAGAAATGCATCTAGTGGAAAGTAGTAGTGAAAATTTGATTTTAATTTAAAATAAACAAATTATATTTGTACCTTTATTGGCTAACAAAAAATGACTTTTTTTTACAAGCTTTCAGAGCACTACAGCTTCTTAGTCAGGCATGATGAGAGAGTCGTAGTGCTCTGAAAGCTTGTAAAAAAATAAATCCTTTATTGTTACCCAATAACGGTATCCCTTATCTAATTTGTTATTTTATTTTTCATTTAAAGTGAATGTAAAGTTAACGTAAAGCGGTAAAGTCAAACGATAGAAGTTTCAAAATGAATGAGAGTTGAATTCATGAAATCTTTACTATATACTTATCTTCAGAGATATTTCAATAGAAATGCTCTACGGATAAGAGTCGATCCTCAACCCAGCATAATCAGCAATTGATTTACAGATTACTCATCAGCAATCCACTAATCATAGTTTCCCCCCCCCCCCCCCGGGGCGTTCAGCCCCTTTACTCAAACATCACTGCCCAGGGGGAAACAACGATTAGCTGATTGCAGATGAGTAATCTGTTAATTAATTGTTGAATATAGCGACAGGAACTTCAGTTCTTATCCGTAGAGCGTTTCTATTAAAATATCTCTGAAGATAAGTATATAGTAAAGATTTCATGAATGAAACTCTCTTGTAAATTCTATTGCTTGACTTTACCGCATTACGTTAAATTTACATTCACTTTAAATTAACTGGCTAACACAATACCAAGAAAACAATTATTTTCTTATATTAATTTTAAAATGCAGGTACAACCCCCTTTACCCAAACTGCTAGAGACGGGAAAAGGTTTGGATTTTGGAATGGGTTTTGAGAGGAGATGGAACTCCAAGGAAGTGTATACAACAATATCTTATGTCATGTAGACAATATCTTCATGTCATAATACAGCTTACACATGCTCCTAAAGATAGTTTTATATCATTTTTAAAACTTTTGTATAGATAGTACCTTCAGAACGATAGTACAGTACTGTAACCAGACAGGTAATAGTTGTTGTTTTATATAAATATAGACTAGATTGTGACTTACTGTTTGGAAAAAAAAATCATATATATATTTATTTTTTTAAAGGATTAATAATCCGTCTCAATTGGTCCTCTATGCATTGGTATCACAAAACCACCAGTGTTTAATTTTTATTTTACTTGGTTTTTAACCACAGTGCCCATCTTTGTTTCATGGTGCACAACACATTTCGGTTATACAGATGTTTATGGAAACCTCAATATCTCAGCTCAGGATGGTCCTAGGTCTTTGAAATGAAAACTGTTCTCTAGAGCGCATTTCATGTTACATGTACATATATAAACATTTTGCACATTCTGGGAGTACTTGCCAAAGAGACAAATCTCGCTTGCTTAGTTTGAGAGAGTTGGTTCCAGATCCTGCTACCACAGCCCCAGTGAGTTGATTACCATATTTAATAGCACAACAGCTGCTCAAATTGTAAATATGTTTATTATGGATTGGATTGTTTCCTGTCTATCTTGAATGCACAATGTGGCGTCTTCATGTTCCTTTCTAGATACTTTATAGTTACACTAGAATAGTGCAGGGCTAATAGCATCATTTAAAGATGCAGTATTATTTAAAATATATACTACTGCGGGGGCGGAGCCAACTACAGAGCTGAATGGTCGCATATCATATTAGCTCCGGCTATATCTTTTGGAAAATACCTTTTTTGACCGTTCAGATCCCTAAACTTTAATAATATTGGTGACCTAGAGACTCTGGAGTTCACAATGCTTGGAGTAGAGGAGCAGAAAATATTTAAGATAAACGGATCCTATTCATCTTGAAAAACGGCCTACAATCTAGTCTCCTCGAGAGTGACCAATTTTTAATTTAGACCTACCCTACTGCAGCAACCTTATCTGGAGGGGACTTGAGTGTGAGGACTGGGTGCTGTACAGAGATATATTGCCTTCTCAGCTGACACAGGAACATTTTGGAACCAGACTGTTGGAAAAACAGTGTTTCATAGCCACACAACATGGAAGCGATCGCAGCATGGGAGTCAGCTATTCTGCGGCTAACTACGCAGCAGTTCCTCCTGTTAGAAAGCGACCTTAGGTCTGTGCTGCGCTTACTCCCGACGCCTTCTACAACTGCCCGTGAGTGGCACAAAGAACAGTCCCCTATGCCGAACCCTGATTGCCATTGTGCACCCGACCCGCTAGCGATAGCTAGTTCCTCAACTCTACAGGTGCGCACCCCCTTCTCAACCCCACCGCAATGCCTAGACATCAGTTGGGAGGACTATACCTTTGAACTCCCACGGAAAACACAGCGGTCAGCTTTAGAGAAGATGGACATTCTTTTACCTATTCTGCCTTTGACCTTCCCTGCCTGTGGTGCGCCATCGCCTAGCTCCAGCAGAATCATAGAGTTTGGACAGTCCCTGCATGTCGTGCACCCCAATAGAAAACCGGTTCAAGAGCCGGTAGGATTGGCACACTGCCCCACACTGTACAACGGTAAAGGAGTTGCTACGATTACCTATGCAAAAGGGAGTGCGCTACAGGCAGGAACCATACACAATAAATTTGGCTGGGACAATACGGATCTGGGTGCCATGTATACCGAGGAGTCGGTGAGTCAAGAGGAAACAAGGCCACAAACAACATGTGCTTCTAAATTTTATTTATCTCCCAGCACTTACCGTTCCCTGGAGTCCCTTCAGCCACGTTGGGACATTACTGATAAGTGTGTGGTATTCAGTGCGCTGGATAGTCAACTAGGGACAGTGCAGTATGTTCCTTGTGGCCTCCGTGGAGGCATTGGCTAATATGGACGCAACCTTCATGCTGACAATGAAAGAATTATGCTTTCTGTGTTATCTCTGTTTGTTGCTGTGTGCTTTGTATAGTTTAAAATTTGCAAATGTTTAAGCATTATTTTCCTGTTTTATAACGTCTTGCATGAGACCTAATTCCTGCCAAGACCTTAGAGTTAGAATCTTACACTCACTCCTACTACATGATGTGGTGCCTCCATGGGGAACTGATATATATGCTTAGAACGTATCTATCACACTCAATATGGGCCTAGGCTCGGTACACATACCATTTACAATACTCACGACCCAGACATAATATTGCCAAAAACGTTACCCTGCTGAAATCTTATGCATTATGTAAGTGACAATTGTATGTGTGTGGATGATGAATCCCTATCCCTGACTTTAACTGCTGGTACTGGGTCCTCCATATAAACAATATAGCCGAGTAATAGAAAAGATAGGACAAATTTAGACTGAATTGGGTATGACTTCACTAGATGATGGGGATTTTGCATCTGTGCTGACTAATGGAATTTTTTGTTTGAGGCTGCAGGGCATAGGGCCCGTGACCTGTGGCAGATCTATATCTTATATTCCCACTTATGTAACCAGGCATTAATCTCCCAAACTCTCTAATTCAGATTGTAAAAAAAAACTAGCCCTAGTGGGGGCTGGACCTACACTGGGGCTATTCTATATAGTCTCTCTCTTCATAAACTTATAAAATCATACAATTATAACCGAGTCAATTAACCAGCACTAGGTTTAATGCCTTAAACATCTAAGCTCTCTCATGCAGGGTATAGCATTGACCCATCTCCCACCTAGCTCATTCCTGTATGTTCTCTGATAACCCAGGTTTCTAATAGACCGAGATTGTATAGGGTGAGCTTATTCAACACTAGCTAACTTTTATAGTTGACTGTTACATGTAAGGTTGTCCACATTTCAGGAGTCATCACTTCACATATATCTCTCCCCCCATGAACTTATTTATAGGAATGACCTTATTTGCATCTTCTATATCACCATTGCCCTGGCATACGCATTACACTTGGGGCTCCTCTCCCTTCCATTTATTATAGCTTTAAACATGTCATGGAAAGTTTTAAGGTCTGTACCTTTTAGTATGCACATATCATGGCTGTAACATTTAAGTGCTAATATGTTCCTTCTACTTTCTGGGGGGGGGGGGAAAGCCTCCTAAGCTACATGTATTACTCATCATATTCAACCTACCGCCTCCCCCCACCCCCATAATAGACCTCCTAATATAGGAGGGTTAAATACACGGCTCATCTTGCCTATGCCGTAACCTACCAATTTATACCTACATATCTTACTATATTATATACACAGCGAAATTATATTTTCACTCCTACTATTATAAACAATTCCAATTGCTAAACTACTCGAAACTTACAGGTCCTGAAGAGACCACTCACATTGCTAATCTCAGTTCATAACAAAAATAAAATAGAAAAAGAGGTTCCAGTTTTCCTATAAGATTATTCATGCGGAGAATTTTATCTTTCTATCTATACAGAAATTGTTGAATTGAATTGAAATGTACCATTTATGTTTGTTTTGATGGAATGGTGTTCCATATAAGTTGTATTGTTTTCGCACAACCTCAATAAAAAAAAAATAAAAAAAATATATACTACTGCAAAAAGGAAGAGTGAAATAAGACAAGTTATGTTCTTCAGCAGGTGGGCACAGCCTGCAAGCACCTGTCTTTGTAGCAATAATGTTTTGTTAATACTCAAATTATAAAGATGTTCCCTTTAATTACTACTTTCATACGGAACATAACGATTTCTCTTGCTAGGGAAAATGTACTTTATTGATCATAACTTTTTACCCACTTATAATTGTTATATCAGTTTTCCTTTAACAGAATTATATGTCTACACGTGTGTGTGGCTAGAGACAATAATTACAAACATATACCATTAATTTCTCCTTACTTCTGTCTACCTTGAAGATACGTCTCCACCATGTCACTGAAATCCTTTGGAGCTCTGTACCCGTAGCCTGGCATATCCACCAAGGTAAACGCTTTGCCTACTTTGAAAAAATTCAGTTTCCTGGTGTGACCCTGCAAGAAAAAACAAACAGTACAGTTACTGTCCATCAATTTAAACAAAGCAGATTAAAAAAACAACAGAGCTAATCACTAATAACATTCTTAAAAATTCATATCACGGTGTAAATAATACAATAGCTTTCTCTCTCAATAATACAGCCAAACGTGCATATTTCATATTCTCTCCAAACAATGACACACTAAGACCATTTGCTAAATTATTTTTATTAGTGTTACTTCTTTTTTTTAGAAAAAAAGTGCAGCTGAGCATTTTTATATTTAATCAAGATGCCGTAAGTTTTGTTTCCAGAGAGTTGGCTGATGACATTCAATGATTGCTGCTTAAAATGACTATGTTTGGCCCACAAAATTGGGCTAGAATGAATACTCTGTGGCTCACAATGTATGATCGCTTATAAATGACAACAATAATATACTTTATAATACCCACCACCATAGCATTTATCTTTTTGAAGGCATATGGAAGGATAAGTTCAGAAGCACTTGGGTCGGCATTTGCTTACTTCAGTTATTTTGGGAAATTCCATAACAGATTTCAGTTAATGCAATAAACTCAGTGGCTGTGTAACTCTTGGCCATCTCCAACACAAACAAAGACAGTCTATGGGTTGTTTGGTCAGTCTATGGCACTGGTTTTCAAACCTGTCCTCAAGCCTCCCCAATTGTCCAGGTTTTCTGGATTACCTTGGATGAGAGCAGATAAAATAACTAGGTTTACTAATCAGCTGATTATTTCACCTGTGCTCCAGTTCAGATAACCTCAAAATGTGGCCTGTTAGGGAGGTCTGAGGACAGGTTTGAAAACCAGGGGTCTATGGGGAGTTGGGTAAAAAAAATATATATATGGTGAGTGTGGTAGTGACACAAAGCTACACAGAGAATCTATATAAAAACCTTCTTATGGGAGGGCACTCACAGGGTTTAAAATGCAGTCTTTATTTCCAATACATATAGTTAAAAGATCAATTGTTAACGTTACTGCCCCTCATTGGGCTTTTCTCAAGACAAAAATGTTAAGATGCCATCAAGGATTGAGGCTTCACAGTGGCATTTCAGTCGTTCTCTCAAAGCTCTGGCTGACAAGGCCTGCTCTTCGGGAGAACGACTGAAATGCTGCTGTGAAGCCTCAATCCTTGATGGCATCTTAACATTTTTGTCTTGAGAAAGGCCCAATGAAGGGCAGTAACGTTGACAATTGTTCTTTTCACTCTATGTATTGGAAATAAAAACTTAAATTGAATTTAAAACCCTGTGAGTGCCCTCCCATGAGAAGAATTAGATAAATTCGTATTAAAGGATAGCACCCTGGTGGTTACAACACCTCGGCTGCCGGCTAATATATATATATATATATATATATATATATATATATAAAGACTCTGCTGTAGGTATAACATGACATTTGGAACACATTAAGAGAAAACAAAATCTATAGTACAGTGTCCCTTTAATGCTTTGAAATGCAATACAGCCCCCTTAGTCATCCACAGGTTTATTGCTAACTCTAGAACTGTTATTTGCATAGAATGATAATGCTGTCAGTGCTACTGCAGATGTACAATGATGCTGCCTCCGGTATTACGTTTGCAAAAGCAATGCATATTGTGATCCACGTTGATTTGTTGTGCAGTCATAAATAACTGTTTTTAGTGAATTTCTGTAAAAAAGATTTAGGTTTCCCTGTGAGATGGCGGTTCATACTTTTCACTCCTTTATGAATAAAATTACATAACAATATAAAAAAAATGAACAACAACTTACAGGATTTTTTGAGACTCTGACTTCAATATCTGGGACTAGAGAAAAAATTGCTTTTATTAATGACGATTTGCCAACATTGCTCCTTCCGATGAAACAAACCTAAAAGGAAAAACCATTATAAACCCAGAGTCAGCACAAGTCTTTTATGGGTTTCAAAAGCTACAATCCATATGGGGAATACACATTCAATTGTGACGATAACAAAATATTGTAGCTCCCACTTTTTAGGGGACATGTGAGAATCTGGGCAGTCTGTTCACATATAAATATTACTAGTGCTGAAATGTTGTAACTTTGAGATCACACAATTTAAATATAATTGTTTATACAAACATTGAAACAATCAATAGAAATGGATGAATAACTTGTTTCAGCATTGAGGACTCAGCCAGACAGGGGTATTTGTCAATAGATAAATGTAGACAAATTTGAGGAAAAGTTAGAAGACAAAAGTAAAATTCTAGATGCCATAGCTCCTGGAACATGTCAAGTTATGCAAAAAAATATTTAACGTTACAATTTACTTCTATTATCAAATTTGCTTTGTTGTCTTGGTATCCTTGGTTTAAGACTAAACCTAGGTAGGCTGATAGGCGCTTATGGGCATGCATGTGTCTATAGCAGACTATGGCAGCAGTGTATGTAACTATGTATAACATTGCTGCCAGATGGCTTAAAGGGACAGTCTAGTCAAAATTAAAATTTTATGATTCAGATAGGACATGCAATTTTAAACAACTTTCCAATTTACTTTTATCATCAAATTTGCTTTTCTCTCTTGGTATTCTTTGTTGAAAGCTAAACCTAGGTAGACGCATATGCTAATTTCTAAGCTGTTTAACTGCCTCTTATCTCAGTGCATCTTGACAGTTAGACAGTACTAGTTCATGTGTGTCATATAGATAACATTGTGCTCACTATTTATTTAAGAGTTAGAACTGATTGGCTAAAATGCAAGTCTGTCAAAAGAACTCAGTTAAGGAGGCAGTCTGCAGAGACTTAGATACAAGATATTCACAGAGGTAAAAAGTGTATTTATATAACTGTGTTGGTTATGCAAAACTAGGGAATGGTTAATAAAGGGATTATCTATCTTTTTAAACAATAACAATTCTGGTGTAGACTGTCCCTTTAATATAACTGTGTTGGTTATGCAAAACGGGGGAATGTGTAATAAAGGAATTATCTATATTTTTAAACAATAAAAATTCTGGAGTAGACTGTTGCTTTAAGACATGTGCATGCTACTGAGCTCAATTGATAATAGAAGTAAATTTCAAAGTTGTTTAAGATGCCATGGTCTATCCAATCTATTTGTTTAATTTTGACTTTACTGTCCCTTTAAATCCAGCAGTTTTTTGTTTTTTTTGTTCATTATCACAAAGGAGCAGGTGGACAGTACAATACCACAACCATACCGTACCACTGGTCCTGTAAACTCTAGATGTGCATTTTTTCCTTTATTCCTTCATTAAAGGGACATTATACACTAGATTTTTCTTTGCATAAATGTTTTGTAGATTATCCATTTATATAGCCTATACAGCTTTTTTTGAAGAAAAAAAAAAAAGTATAGCTTTGCTTATTTTTAAATAACATTGCGCTGATTTTCAGACTCCTAACCAAGCCCCAAAGTTTTAGGAGAATACTGATGTATACCTACTCCAGCTTGCTCCTGTTTGTGTAAATGGTCTTTTCATATGCAGAGGAAGTGGGAGGGTAGGCTTTTTTGCTATAGAACCACTTTTAGTGGGTGTTCCAGCTAATCTTTTTAACAGAGCTAAACTGGGATCTCCTAAGTAAGTTTTTAAATGGTTTTATACTGGATATCTGTGCATATTATTCTCTATAGTAGTGTCTATTACAGCAGTTATGCAGTTAAATGAAAATTGGTGTATACTGTCCCTTTAACAAAACTAGTAAATACAACAATGTTTGACTTGTTCATTTAAAGGGACGTGAAAGTCAAAATTAACCTTTCATTGTTCAGAGCATGCAGTTTTAGACTTGAATTTTCACCTATTTCTAAATTGACTTTTTTATCTTGGTATCCTTTGTTGAAAAATGTATAGATATGTTCAGATCAGCAATGCACTCACTCATAGGAGCCATCTGCTTATTGGTGGCTACACACATATGCTTCTTGTCATTGGTTCACCAGATATAATCAGACAAATCCCAGTAGAGCATTGTTGTTCGGAACCAGACTGTATGTGTTTAAACCATTTTCAGGGGAATTTGTAGAATACTAAAATGTCCTAAAACATTACAGCATTTAGTTTTTTACATTTTTTTTACACTTTTATAATCGCTCTAATCTTTTTTTTCCATGCAATATTGTTAACATGTTTAAATAGTGCTCTTTCACGTGTATTTTTATCATTGATATAACCTCAAGTGGAAAAAGCCCAACCTCAGGTTGCGTAATCAGAGGAACATGATCCATTCTAACCGCTGACGTGAAATAATCTATCACATGTTTTCCAAAAGGCCTGAAAAGTCCTTCTGATTTAGCAATCTGCTCCAGACTGGGATCAAAAAGATTAAAGTTGGTTCTGTCAATGCTGGGACTCAGAAACCTCTCCAGATCCTTTAAGGGAAAGACAAGTTTGTTTAACTTATTGTCCTGGAGTTTGGCAACGTTTTGGAAAGATGCGTAGGTGGCAGCTTTTCTGCATGCCTTACATATTGGCAGGTAACCATTATACAGAAGACTAGTCCTTAACACAGTCCCCAGATACTGGCCACTGATCATGTTTATTGAGCCTGAAAAAGAAAAAGAAATATCCAAATTATAAACTGATTACATGAAAACCAGTGCTGCAAGCCATACACACAGTATGTATTTTTCATGTGTTCAGTTTGTGAACAAGCATTCTTGTTTCATAATGTTCTAATTTATTTTCTCCTCATATGCTATATCATATAAATAAAGACCTAATATTGCTTATAGTATTCCCATATTAGTATTATGTATGGCATCTGCATGATGCATTGCATAAGACTGAAGTCTTACACAGCTGCATTCACACTGCTGCCCAGATGTCAACAGCCTATGGGAACAATCTGATTGGCTGCTGTAATTCCACATGTAAGGTTCCTTCTACGAAGCAGAAAAACACAGACCTGGCCTTTATTAGACATGACAGCTGTATAAGGGTAGCAGTTAAACAGCTGTTGCTGTTTAAACTAAAATTAACAGAACATGCAACTGATACTTAGGTATCTATTGTTCACTGGCTGACAGGTAGATTTCCCATAAGACAAGAAGTTGATTTATCACATGAATATCTTTTTATTTAAAACAATGAACTACAATATGTTTGTTTGCAACATTATTTCAATATAGTTTAAGAGCACCAATAGCTGCACAACAAAGATACCAACATGTTTTATGACTGAGTGTGAAATTTAAAGGAAATATGTCCCTGAGTTTTTATAACAAACTAATAGTTATTGGTTTATTTTCATTTTCCTCTTGGAAAATTAAAGCCCTTTTTCTTTATTACTCCTATCTAGCTGCAGACATGCATCAACAAATTAATATGCATTAATACTGGTATACTTCACATATATATTATTACTATAGGTTTTGCTGTCATCTGCTGAAGGTCATATCTAGTATAACCCCACCTCCACTGACATTTTTTTTTAGCTTTTCCTTTCTTCTATCAGAAAATATAAGCATCAATTTTGTCCCAGAAATTGTTTTCAAATTCCACAATTTAGTAGGGTTTTCTGAACACTTGAATTGGTAAATAGCTGGACCATACCCAATGAAAAATGTGCAGAGTGCATGTCTCTGTATGCAGAAGCTGCAGTGAAGTCCCTCGCATGCCCAATTCTCAGAATAACACAATACCATGCTTCAATTAAATATATTCTGTTCAAATGCTAAAGCATCTGGGCTGCTGCCCGGTATTACAAAGAACCTTTTTTACTGGGTTGACAAATTTAAATAAAACACCCTCCCAAAATATTTAATTAAATAATAATTTAATTAAAACTGCCTCTGAATATGGATGGGCCAGTTTCACATATTTTAGGGGCCAGCCCAGGTGAAAAAATACTCACTGATATATGCATGTGGAGACTAATATCAAAGTTAGAACCTAGAACTAGAATTTTGGCATTCTTTTCAGTCTTCTCTAGCAGCTAAAGCCTTGGAGAAAAAAACTAAACACAAAAAAAACCGATTAAGCATTACAAAGTCTTTGTGACCCTGATTTTCCATACTTTCCTCAGTTACTCATTTGACACCATTCACAGTCACAAAATGAGACCTGCCTCTGAAAATAGTATGTGAATGTGTTGAAGGTGATGCCAAAAAGTCAATATTTGTACTGTTTATTGGGACGTATCTAAATATTTTGTTAGTCTGTTTTCCCTTATCTTGTCTTTTATTGTACCCCCTTTACAGCATTGACAGAATTATTGGGACACAACAACACAGATCAATAACTTTATGAGATTAAAGAGAATACATTATAACTATACATAATTACATATACATCGTTCGGGATCCAATATTCCTACTAATGCTTTATGTATTCTGAGGTAAGGGATCCGCCTGGGGGTCTCTCAGCTATATATAATAGTCAGCACTTCTCTGTGAGCTACAGTTTAATCGCCTATGTCTATCATTTCTTTATCAACTGAATATTGAATTAAGCACCCAGCTGTCATCTAAGACACAATGTCATCACAATAATAATTATTTACTACCACAGCCACAATTTCCCCAGACCTCGGTAACCCTCACTATAACCAGACACCCATTTACTTGACTTTATACACACCAGGACACCACACAGCGTTCCAAGCCTCGTTTTAGAAATAAGAACAGCCCTTTTCAGTCTGATTGGTCGGATAGTTCCAGATCTGCACTCCGGCTCCCTTTCACGGGAAAGAGCCAATCAACGCTCAGCGCTTTGGTATGACGTATCCATTCTGCGACTGCTATATGAGGTTGGCAGTAGAAAGCTGTCATGCAGACGCACTACTGTAGTAGTAACGGGGCAGAAGGGGAAAATAACTAAATTATTACTAGGGATAAAGAAAAAAACATTTAGGACAGTATTACAATTTTTGTGTAAACAAATGGCTGTTGGGGGTAAAACAACACAAATAAGCTGTGAAAGGGGGGTAATACACGAGTAAGGAATTCTTAAAAAAAAACATTTTACTTTGTTTTATAGCTATTTGAGTTAAATATACAACTGTTCACCTGAATGATTTCAGACAAGTAAGCACAGTGACTATCTAGGCTCTTAGAGGAAATAATAAAATACCAAAGTTATCTTCAGTAATAAAGCCCAAAATGTGTCACATATGTAGGATGTATCTGTACAGAAAGCATCGTGTAGTGCAGTGTTGAATATACATAAAGCTTATGAGACTCTAGCACTGTGTATTGTGTTATCAAATGATATAAATTCAGTTTAAATATTTATTTCATGAGAACTTTCTAAAAGCAGAACACTGAGCAGACTCCATTCCATTGGTGCTTCACCTGAATCAAATTAACCATCATGAGCTTCCTTGTCGACTCAATATTTATGGTCATCTCGCAGGTAAGGAATCTATAACAGGTGCATTTATGGCACACATTTGTTAACGACACCAAACTCCCTTTTTCATATATACATTTTATTCATCAGCATTTAAGCAGGGCATTGGCAAAATCTGACATTTAAAAATGTTTTATGTAAAAAAAAAAAAAAAAAAATTGCTTCTATGGGTTGAGGTTGGGTCTCCTTCATCTGCTGAGTTGCAAAAAAGCATTGGGAGCCCCCCGTCTTGCTTCCTTTTCTAGGTTATCAAATAGGTTATTGGGATGGGGAATGAGGATAGGGGTTGGAACTCCTGGACAGCAATTAAAGACAGGCCCAGAGAGAATCAATGGGAATGTGAACCATTACAGGAGTATGTGGGCAATAGGATCCTCTTGTGATACCATGACAAGTGTTCTATAATATGTTGTTTCTTCAAGGAAATATATTATTTTTGTATGTTATATTTGTATTTATCTGTGATGGTTCTAACATCAATACAAATAAACAATAAATAAAATTGCATTGTTTTGAAGTCCAGAGCATTACTGGTCTGAGCGGAAACAGTTGGGTTGTGTGACTAGTGCTTTTGATTGGATCATCAGCAGTTTCCGCTCGAGAGCAGTGTTCTTGGTCCGAGAGTTGCAGGGTTGCTAGTGATAAAATTACATGCTCTAATGAACAAGAGTATTTTTAAAAAAAATATTGCATTGCATAAAGATATGCATGCAAAATACATGTTTTAAAAGCATATAGAACTGTAATTTTGTAAAATAACAAAGAATAATAAGAAAATGAGGCTGGAGTGGATTTTGCAGGACTACTTATATTTGTATGTAATTGTTCATAGCAAAAGAGATAGGATAAACAAAAGACAGAAAGCTTTTCAATGGGTATGCCCCAGGATTTCAAAACAGTGTAGAATAACAAAATGACAGTTCTATATGCTTTTAAAACATGTATTTTGCATGCATATCTTTATGCAATGCAATATTTTATTACTGCTATGTACAATACATACTTTAAAGGGCCATAATAGGGAAAAAATAATTGTCATCTCTAATTGAACCCAGGGGGATTAAACATACCATAGAAATCAACCCTAAACTACTGTGTGTTTAACTTACGCAAAGGGGTTAAACACACATTAAAAATACCGCTTGGGATATGCAGTGCATTGCAGGTTTTCAGCGGAAAACAGAGCTTATCTAATCAGCAGCATAAGTTGCACAACTCAGATGTGCCGCTAAAGCTGCTGATTGGATCAGTGGTGTTTTCCTCTCGTGGCAAGCAGGGCTCTGCGGGTCCCGAGTGGTATTTTTAATATGTATTTAGCCCTTTTTTGTGGGTTAAGCACACAGTAGTCTAGGGTCGATAGACTTAAAATTGCATTCTCCAACGGATTAGAGCATATCATTATTTGACTATGATGGCCCTTGAATTCTCTTTTGAAGTAGTTTTGTTTGTTGAGTGAGTGTATTTAACGTAAAATTCCAGCACTATTTCTGTACATCTGCATCTATAATTTATCACAATATTTACTCCCTCCACAGCTCCTGTTTTTTGCATTTGGGTGGCTGTTTTTCATGCGTCAGCTATTTAAGGACTATGAGGTAAGTAATTAACAGTTCATACTGTGGCGACCATATATTCAGCCAATGGACTGATATCATTTTAGTATCTTTCTCTCTCAGGTCCGCCAATACGTTGTGCAGGTCGTCTTTTCAGTGACGTTTGCCTTCTCCTGTACCATGTTTGAGCTAATCATCTTTGAGATTCTTGGACTATTAAACAGCAGGTATGTGGCATTATAGTCATGGACATAGGTAGAGAATCTCTATGATCTTTTTGTTTTTGCTGTTGGTTGTGTGATGTTAAAGGGACAGTAAACACCAAAAATGTTATTGTTTAAAAAGATAAATAATCTCTTTATTAACCATTCCCCAGTTTTGCATAATCAACACTGTTATAGAAATATACTTTTTACCTCTGTGATTCCCTTGTATCTAATCTTCTACAGACTGCCTCCTTATTTCAGTCCTTTTGACAGACTTGCATTTTAGCCAATCAGTGCTAACTCCTAGGTAACTTCACGTGTGTGAGCTCAATGTTATCTATATGAAACACATGAACTTATGCCCTCTAGTTGTGAAAAACTGTCAAATGCATTCAGATGAGAGGCGGCCTTCAAGGGCATAGAAATTAGCATAATAGCCTACCTAGGTTTAGCTTTCAACTAAGAATAACAAGAGAACAAAGCAAATTTGATGATAAAAGTAAATTAGAAAGTTATTTAAAATTGCATGCCCTATCTGAATCATGAAAGTATATTTTGGACTCTACTATCCCTTTAACCTTTGTTGCCTAATGTAGCGAGATCTGTGAATTGTAGGGTCTGATTTTGGTTTATATTCTTTGCATATGACCAGGAGAGTACGATTTGTATTTATTAAACATAACTTTATTTGATAGAATGATTTGTGTTTGTTTATTATGTAAACTGCAGTCATTATACACTACAACATTCATTAACAGTCTGTCAGCTGCCTTCATTGATAAGAGTTTGGAAGAGTTTTCATTAGGCATAAAAGTTACTGTTATTCTATCAACATATTTACTAAAATTTGGAGAGCTTCTGCATGCTTTAGTGAAACTGCTTGCTACATTAATTATGGAATTAGAAGTATGTGCATACACGTACCATGTGACAGCCATCAGCCATTCACAAATGCATACACACTTATTCTTGCACATGCTCAGTAGGAGCTGGTGACTCAAAAAGTTGAAATATAAAAAGGCTGTGCACATTTTGTTAATGGAATAAATTGGAAAGTTGTTTAAAATGGCTGCTCTATCTGAATAATGAAAGTTTAATTTTGATTGAGTGTCCCTTTAACCCAAAATGTACCATTCACATAGAAGAAATCTCCTGCAGTATATCAGTCTGGTAACACTGGGGAAAAAAAATTCCATCACTGAAAATACTAGGCAATGTGTCTTTAAAATAAGTTCCTGTATTCAAAAAGAGGCCAGCAGTCAATTGTATTATTTATGAGTAAGCAAAGTATGTGGGCGTAAAACGCATATGATATGGCTGCTGTCCTCCGTATGTTTTTAATGCAGCATTGAATAATGTATTTTTGTGTTTTTAATGGAGTGTGGCAATCACTGTTTACTTTTGGTGCAATGTGTCTTTACATGAGAGCTATGGCAGCCACTTTATATACATTTCAGCTTTCTTTGGGACTTGTCAGTGAGGTGTAGCGGTTTTCTTTTATAACACAGGGCAAGGGTCTCTACGCCTGGTTGCCGCATCACCCTTAGGGAGACTAGCCACCGTTGGGCATTAATTCTGTCATATATATTTAAATAATGATCTTTAAAGTGAAGGTAAATGTAACCGGTATTGAAGACACCAAATCATCTATTTATTTATGTAGTCACTAAGTGTTTTTTTAATATTACTGCTTTTGTTTTAAAAATATATATATTTCAAATTCCCTACCGTTTCTCACCCGACTCCTCCCTACCCCTACTTCCGTGTTCTGCTCTCTACCTTGCTCAAAAGCTTGTTCCCGATTCTGAAGTAACTGCGAATCTTACTACGCATGCGCAAATTGCCTATGCTGCTTTCCACAGCGCATGCGATAATCGTATAATGATGCGGTTGTCAGTAAGAAGCCTATGACATAACTGGTGATTCCCCCAAGTAATCAGGACGCATGCGCGAAACGGGAGCGTGCGCTGTTCTCTAGAACAAGTAAAACAAATGGCGCATGCACAGATGATTTGAGGGGCGGGTGACGTTAAGGGACAGCCGACTAACGGACAGAATTTTAATTGGTTCACCTAACAACGTGATCAATATGAGATTTTTTTTTTTTTTTTATACAGGTTGAATTATCGGTTGTTAATAAATTGCACTTGTAAGGCTGATAACTTTATTTCTACTCACATATATAAGAACTGATGAATGAAACTTATATTGATTTTACACAATTGATGCTATACTGAATAGAGGGTAAGGTAACTTTACCATCACTTTAAGCTGAAATATACATCTGGGATAACCATGTCATTTTTAGAGGGACTGACTGGTATTTTGGGTCTGGAGTATCTCTTTTTTTTAGGTAAAAAGAGGCTGATGTATAGCAGGAACGTTTTACTGTGAAATGCACATTTTTACCTAAAAGATGCTGGTTCTGGGGTGTGGATTAGCCATACAACAAGTTATCAGGTCTTTGAGAGTCCTATGGCAGAGAATGCTCTTCTTCTATGGTAACAAGCATATACAGCACATTCTAAGGCTAATGCATTGTTATCATGGGAACAAAGCAGAACATTTACTTTATATTAATATTAATCTACTTGAATTTATATATTTTGTTTTCTAGCTCTCGCTACTTTCACTGGAAGCTGAATCTGTTTGTGATATTGCTGGTCCTCGTGTTTGTCGTGCCTTTTTACATTGGCTACTTTGTGGTGAGCAATATCCGACTGTGTGAGTACAAACCTATTTCTGGCAGCCTTGAGATGGCGTGCACGTGCAATTTGTAGCATATTTAGAAAACTACAAGCCTGTTTCAGATAATGGCTACATCACTGTGTGTTACTGAATCAATTCAGAGATGTTTGGTGTCCCCACCATGATTAGATAGTATGATTTAATGGCATGTTGATCCCTTCATTTACTTTCCAAGACCCTTCAGAATACAACATGAGCTTCTGCATTGTCTCATGCTCATATATATTGTTTTATGACCATGTACCAGATAAGTGCATTGCCAAAGGGCATAGTTTGAGGCTTTATTTGCACACAATGAGGGTTTAAAGAAGCATTAAAGGGACACTAACGTAAAAATGAAACTTTCATGATTCAGATAGAGCAGCAGTTTTAAGAGACTTTCCAATTTACTTTTATGCACACTTTCTGGGGCATGTGCAAAAGTTCAGTGTATATGTACATGAGTCTGTGATTGGCTGATCACTGTCACATGATACAGGGGGAATTTCATAATCAACAAATGCATATGAACAAGACAAATCAGCAGTAGATTTTTTTTTTCCTTACAAATCTAAAAATGTGCTTTCATTTCCTGCCTCCTGTATCATGTGACAGTAGTCAGCCAATCACACAAATGTGAACTCTTGCACATGTTTATTAGGTGCTGGTGCCTCAAATTGTGAATTTAAAAGGACTTGAGGACAGTTTAAAAATGGAAGAAAATTGGAGAGTTTAAAATTGTAGAATCACGAATGTTTAGTTTTGACTTTAGTGTTTCTTTAAAGGGACATGAAACCCACATTTTTTCTTTCACAATTTAGATAGAGACCATGCAATTTAAACAACTTTCCAATATACTTCTATTATCTAATTAGTTGTGTTCTCCTGATATCCTTTGTTGAAAAAGATACCTAGGTAGACTCCTGATTGGTGGCTGCACATTTATTCATTATCTTATTGGCTCACAGTGCATTCCGCTAGCTCCTTGTAGTGCATTGCTTGTTCTTCAACAAAGGATACCAATAGAATAAAGCAAATTAGATATTAGAAGTAAATAGGAAAGTGGTTAATAATTTTGTTCACTATCTGAATCATGAAATAAACATTTTGGGTTTCACATCCCTTTAAGCATTTTAAAGTTAATGTAGGAAAAATACTGTATATAATTAGTGTATATTGCAATGCTATTTTATTCTTCCTAAGTAAACTTTTTTTGGGGACGGTATTTTTGAGTGTCCATTTTAACTGATGTCCATTTTGTAACGTGAATAAAATGATATTTATTAAACATCACGGATACATATAGGATGTCACCTTGTATAAAGGTAAAGCTTTATTCATGTACAAAGGGGATAGGAATAAGCAAGTCTAACACTTAATAACTATATGTGCTGGAAGAAACTAGATGCAGGATATTTCATACTGTGCTGTATTGTATCACGTTAGTCACATTAGTCAGTGATTACTTATTTTGTGGTACTTTCTGTATAATTTAGCCTGCACTTAAGTCACGGAAAGATTCTTATTCCTTTTCAACATACAGTGAGCAAGATGAGCATCCTTGTATAACTTAAAGGGACATGAAACCTAAAATGTTCTTTATGATTTAGATAAAGCAATCTTGCTTCATTCTCTTGATATCCTTTAAGAAGCAGAAATGTACTACTGGGAGCTAGCTGAACACACCGGATGAACCAATGACAAGAGGTATAAATGTGCAGCCGCCAATCGGCAGCTAGATCTCAGTAGCACATTGTTGCTCCTGAGCCTAGCTATGTATTCTTTTCAACAAAGAATACCAAGAGAACAAAACAAATTAGATAATAAAAGTACATTGGATAAATTGTATGCTCTGTATGAATCATGAAAGGAAAAAAATGGGTTTCATGTCCCTTTAATGTGTGCTTGCTAATTTAACATTTATGGTTAATAATCTTCCCTTAATACCCTGCCTTTATGTTCTATTGTTTATGAGATTTCAAAAATAATAAATACATTTAAATTGTTGTGATTCAGATAGAGCATGCAATTTTATGTAACTTTCTAATTTACTCCTATTATCGATGTTTCTTCGTTTTCTTGGTATTTTTATTTTAAAAGCAGGAATGTAAGCTTAGGAGACGGCCCATTTTTGGTTCAGCACCTGGGTAGGGCTTGCTGATTGGTAAATGTAACCACCAATGAGCACGAGCTACCCAGGTGCTAAACCAAAAGTGGGCCTGCTCATAAGCTTACATTCCTGCTTTTTCAAATAAAGATACCAAGAGATCAAAGACAAATTCATAATAGGAGTTAACTAGAAAATTGCTTAAAATTGCATGCTCTATCTGAATCATGAAAGAAAAAATTCCTTTCCTGAATTAACTAATGTTTCTTGCCATACTTAGAGGCATGTCCCACTCCAATAGATTTGTGGGAGGTGCCCTTATCAGCCAGTGACCATACGTAGGAAGTACATAGCTATTATTGCTGTATACATTTACTTACAAATTTTAGGACAACAGATATTTTGAAGGTGTTTACATGCAGTTCTCTCATATGTAGGGTGGTAGCATTTTACTGACTGCATTGTCTCTTTATTGTATCTGTCCTGGCTGCCCACTTACATTTTTTATAGTTGTGATTCACTCATGAAGTTTCTGTCAGTGAGCCAGGAATATCCTGTATCCTGTAGTATAAGAAAACAAATGCAGGACTCCTTTTTAAGTAGTGGTTAGTCTGTTTTGTTTCTGATTTGTATGTAATTGTCTATTTGATAACTATCTGTATGTTTATTTCCAGTGCATCGCCAACGGGTGATTTTCTCCTGTGCCGTCTGGCTGACATTTATGTATTTCTTTTGGAAAATTGGAGATCCGTTTCCTATACTGAGTCCCAAGCATGGTATGTTTGTATACACTGGGAATACTGTGTTTTTGTGTATCCGGCTACAGTGAGATATATAGGAAATGCAATAGGATTAGATGTCATTCTGCTGGCCAGTTCATGTGATGCTCTTGTAACATTGCTTTTGTTCTGTGCTTGTTTCCTCTTTGCATCTACTGGAGCATAACATTTGGAGGCTGGCTCGCTGCCACCTTGTCTTTATCATATTAAATGACATCAGGCTTTGGAGTTGGTAAAATGAGCTTTATCGTTCTAAGCATTCTTTATTTCTTGGCTAAAATGTGTTACCAATTCTATGTTTGCAGGTACTTTTGAAAGGCAATCATCCCTTCTTGGCCTTCTGTGTTGGACAAATATTTAACTGTTTTAAGGGGATATGCTTTAAAACTTTCCAATTTACTTCTTTCTCTTGGTAATCTTTGTTGAAAATCAGGTTCTTTTAAAGGGACAGTCTAGACCCAATACAAAATTTTGATTACTTTTTGTTACACACCAGAGAAGCATACTGCAGCTGGTCCCACATCTATAAGCTTGTAAGAAGTACATGAAACCTTTAAATATTCATCATTTGTTAGGAGCCGAAAATGGCCGCCAAGCACCACCCACCTATTGCATTTATATTTTGATATGTTAAGTTTCTCCAATCACAAGTAACTCTTAAATGATTTTTCCTACTTGCACATTCTGATTTGTGCATGTGCAATTTGAAATAGCTAATTGAAAAATATTAAACGTGCACTGCTAAACTTTCAAACACGAAAACCGCTAACTGGACAAGAAGAAAGCTGTGGGCAGTACTTGGTGGCCATTTTCAGCTGCTAACAAACAATGATTATTTAATGTGCTTCTTACAAGCTTATAGATGTGGAACCCGCTGCAAGATGCTTGTCTGATTTGTAACAATAAGTAATTAAGAATATGTATTGGTTCTAGACTGTCTCTTTAACTACAGAATACCTAGGGAGACTTTGGAGCATGCACGTGGTTTTAGTACTATATGGTAGCAGTTTTAGCAGCAATGTATAATATTGCTGCCATATAGTGCGCAAGGTACATGCTCACTCATAAGCCTACCTAGGTATGCTCTCATGGAAAGGAAGTTTCGGCAAAGGAGGCCTAGGGAATTATGTAAATTTGATAAAATTGTATTGGAATGTTGTTTTTTAATTGCACACTGTTTCTGTATCACTTTCATTTTGTCTTCCATGTAACTTTAAAATGACTGTACACTGTACATAGAGTAGGTTAGCTGAGGAATGAATATAGAGCAAGTGTTTTATTGAGACAGACAATAGGATTCTTTTTTTCCTGCTTTAAAGGCATAGACTACAGGAGAAGCCTCTAATCATAGCTTTGGGACCACCTATTGTACATCACTGCTCTTGTAAAACCCCAAAGGTTGCCTTATCGTAGTAATGTTAGTGCTGGAGATGTCAGATTCAGCATCTTATCCAAACTATATAAATGAGTTGTCATTGCAGGTCCTGTCCAGAGTTAGAATATTAACTATTTATGGTACTGAATTTGCTCTGTTGAGTGATATTTCAATGCATAGTTGTGAGTGTTTTTATGCTACATCTCATTAGTTATCAGTCTGAAACTCTGCTCCAGGAGACCTGTCCAGAGCTATTTCCTAGAACAATGATGAAGAACCGGATGTAAAATCAGGATACAGTTGCAATTAAAGAATCGTATCAGGGCAGCTTGTTTTGGGCCAGATTACAAGGGGAGTTCTATGCAACTCTCCCGCTTGAGCGTTAACTGTACTAAGCTTTTTGCGCTTGCGCTCGTATTATGAATTGAAAGTAAACTGTTTTCGCTTGTGCGGTAACTAGGCAAATACAAACAACGAACTTAGAATATCGCGTGTGACTTCACGTATTCCCCCCATAGAAGTCAATGGAACAAAAAAGTGTAAACCCCCCCCCCCAAAAAAAAACTAGATCGCATATTTTCATGTGCGCTAACTTGACATGAAAATATCTTCTATTTATTCATAAATACATATTTCTATATATATATGATAGTATTTTGGTACAATTATATATCTGTACCTATATATACCGTGTATATATATATATATATATATATATTTATATATATATGCTTATATAAAGGTGTGTGTGTGTGTGTATATATATATATATATATATATATATATATATATATATATATATATATATATATATATATATATATATAGGAATATCTATTTATACATACTTAGAACATATTGTGCTATGTGCAGAACATTGCAATATGAAATATTTGTAGTAAATACACACTATAACACTTTAGTAAACATGAATAAAATAAATATCATTTTACATGTTTTCATCTACTTAACTGCAAAGGGCTCCAGTGCAGTTATATATGTCTATATATGTATTCATATGTGTATATATGTCTGTAAATACATACATAAATACATATGTACACACACAAACATATACATCTTTAGACAGGTATATGTATGTATCTCTATGTTAAAGCCCTTTGCCTAAAATGGGAATAATTTTTATTAGATGGTGTTATTGTGAGTGTAACTGTAACTGCATTTTTGCTGTATTTGTGACACTTTTTTGTTTTGCAAAACAGTTAACCAGAGCTCTGAGGATGCGGTAATCATTAATAAAAATAATATATCTCACAGCGCTTCACCCAATGAGATTCCTTATTGCTCCTTGGAATGAGGGTACCTAGCTGAGCCTAAACATAGCAAGCAGAAATAACCAAGATGCGGTAATCATTCTAGCGTAAATCGCGATTGTGCTCATGTGATTGCATTTTCTTTTAACTTGTAATACCAGCGGTAAACCAGATGAGCACAAATACCACTTATAAACCCCTTATTGTTGCGCGTAACTGTTTGCGCTCCACTCGTAATCTGGCCCTTTGTTAGAAAAATCTTAATTTGTCTTTATCAGAAGGGTCAGTTTTTTCCTGGAAAAAGTGAGGGAGAATAAGGTGGAATCGAGTGAGCTTTAGGATAATCATATATATTGGATCCGTATGAAGTGATGTAAGGGGGATCTGTTCTATTGAGCTAGGGACCTGGGATGCACATTACTGACAAATAATCCTTCACGTGTCTCATTTACATGAGAGAGTGGTAAAGTCTGCTTTAGAAGACCATCAGTGTTTCAGTTCATGATGTTCAGTGTGTAACGTGCTAGATCTGTTTATATTTTGTGACACGTTGACACCTCTTATACTGTATCTGATGTAATAATTGCACACACTATTTGGTATCTTACAAAGCAGCATGACATGGTGTTTGCTTTCAGGCATACTGTCCATAGAGCAGCTGATCAGCAGGGTGGGTGTAATTGGAGTGACTCTCATGGCCCTGCTGTCTGGATTTGGTGCTGTGAATTGTCCCTACACCTACATGTCATACTTCTTAAGGTAAGCTCCCTTATAATAGCCGGTTCTGTCTCCTTCCAGTGTTCTCCCCAGGACCTATAGAATGGGCACATCACTCAGCTGACTTTACTGACCACTTGGCTAAAATGTAAGCCAGCATTAAAGGGACATTCCGGTCAACATTTAAATGCACATAGAGGAATTACATCTTTGGATAGAAACATATTTGCAATTTACAAGTATTGGCTAAAATGCTTCTAGTAAAAGTTATCACTATTTTAGTGATAACATTTCTCTCTGCAGGTGCATGTGAAGCAAAGTTAGATATTGTCAGTGCACCAGCATTTTACATACTGCAGCTGCTCATAGCACCAGTGGGGCTTGTATTATGTCAGCAATAAACAAATTGAGTCATTACCAGATGGTACAAGCACCATAGGCTCTCTTAGCAATTGCTGTGTTTAAAATGCTGGTGCACGGTGCATACTTAAATACACTTTTGAAACAGCTATAGCTTTTATTAGAAGCATTTTTGCTAGTACATGTATATTACAAAACTGCTTCTATTAAAAACTGAAATGCATCCACGTGGATTCCAATTTTGGCTGTAATGTGTCTTTAACCTAAAGTTAAATATCATCACATCAATTTATGTTAAATTATGCAATTAATATGTACTTAAGTGAATGTAACGTTTAATGAATAAGTGCCAGTTTTTTAAAAACAAGGGCACCTTCATTCATTAAACTTTACAATGAAGCTTCTGTTTAAAAATACTTACCTTTGTTTTATGGAAAGCAGACCGGCGCTCCTCCACCCGCAGCTCCTGCTGTAGTTAGCAGATTGATGATGAATTCGGCTTCCTCCAATCATTGCATGCCCCCTTTGGCGTCCAGCTCGTGAGGCACACAACGATTGGAGGAAGCTGGATTCGTCATCGATATGCTAACTACAGCAGGAGCTGCAGGTGGAGGATCGCCGGTCTGTTTTCCATAAAGAAAGGGATTTATAAAAAAGAAGCTTTGCATTCACTGTAAGTAACATTTATAAATAACAGAACATGTTATAATATTGTAAAGTATTACACAGCCCGTAGCCGGCTACTTCATAAGGCAGCCCAGCTGGCAAAATAATCTGTGGGGGACACTATCCTTATACTAGGTATTGTTTAAGGTGACATCATATTTGTTGTCTATTATGTATTTTTAGCAGAGCAACTGGAGATTATTTATGTGTGAGCTGATTTAGACCAGAAAGATGCCAGCTTTAGATATCTTCACAATTTTCTTCCCAAAACCTACTTAATGTTTCTTTCATGATTCAATTAGACACATTTTATTGGTTCACTTGGTATCCTTTTTTGAAAAGCAGTAAGGTAAGCGCTGAAGAGTGCACGTGTCTGCAGAAATAACTGGCAGCAGATTTGCAAGACTGTTAAACATTTGCAAGAGCACTATATGGCAGCACTTTTTCCTGCCATATAGTACTCCAGACAAGTGCACGCTACCTACCTAGGTATCTCTTCAACAAAGAAAAATAATATGTTTAGTCTGAATCAAGTTAGCAATTGGTTTCATGTCCCTTTAAAATATTCAGTATGTAATTGTATTTGTTAAATGATGACCATTAATTTGCCATTCTATACATTTAACTTGGTAAAACAAACTGCAGCCGTGCAGACACATTGCAGTACTTAAAGGGACACTGAACACAATTTTCTTTATTTCGTGATTCAGATAGAGCGTGCAATTTTAAGCAACTTTCTAATTTACTCCTATTATCAATGTTCTTCATTCTCTTGCTATCTTTATTTGAAAAAGAAGGCATCTAAGTTTTTTGTTTTTTTTGGTTCAGAACTCTTGACTGCACTTTTTTATTAGTGGATGAATTTATCCACCAATCAGCAAGGACAACCCAGGTTGTTCACCAAAAATGGGCCGACATTCTTGCATTTCAAATAAAGATATTAAGAGAATGAAGAAAATTTGATAATAGGAGTAAGTTAGAAAGTTGCTTAAAATTTCATACTCTATATGAATCACAAAAGAAAAAAATTGGGTTCAGTGTCCCTTTAAAGATAGTGCATTAAAGTTTAACCAACTTTTCACTTTATTGTCAAAATTGCTTTATTCTCTTGGTATCCTTTGTTGAGTGAGAATTAATTCACTACTGGTAGCTAGCTGAGTACATTGAGTGAGCCAGTGACAAGACACATATGTGCAGCCACCAATCAGCAGCTAGCTATCAGTAGTGCATTGCTGCTCCTGAGCCTTCCTAGGTATACTCTTCAACAAAGGATACTTAGTGAACAAAGCAAATAATGGAAGTAAAGTTGCTTAAAAATTGCATGCTCTGTCTGAATCATGAAAATGTAATTTTGACTTTATTGTTCCTTTAAGGAGAATTTCAGAAAATAAAATAATATGGAGATATCAGAGACCTTAAATTTAATGTCAAGTTCGGTTCTCTTCTGGTCTGAATCAAAATGACAATTTTATGGCGCGATACAACCTCTGGTCCAGGTGAAGCTCTAAAGATAGCGCAGGGTGCAATATCAATATCGCCGTACCGCGCTAAAATTAGTGCGCAAATTGGTATTACAAGTCCATGGTAAAACAGATTTACCAAAGAAGGTTTAGTGGGACCTATACTTTCAGTGGATACCGCGACCACGCTTAACATAGCTCACGTTACAAGTTGTAAGCGCTAGAAAACTTAGCACGACTTGAGACCTGGAGTCATGTGTTAGGGCTAGAATAATAGTTTATCAAAACACATGTTAAAATAAAGTGTTACACTCATATATAGACATTTTTTTATAAAAATATAAGTTTAATATTGATAACACGTGGGTTAAAAGCACATTTGAGCCCTTCGTTCTTAGCCAAATATCTTGAAATATGCAATATAATTTGTAAACAATTTTAATGTTTTTGTTTTTAGAAATATTTCCAATTCCTATGTTCTTCACTTAGAAGAAAATGTTCTTTTTACTTTTTTATATATATATATATATATATATATATATATATATATATATATATATATATATATTTATTTCAATAGCTATATATAATCATATAGATATATAGCTATAATATATGTATAAAAAATATTCTTCTTATTTAAAGTATTCCTAACACACCTTTGGCTTTAGCGCAGTTAGCCTGGCGCACCTTCGGGCAAGCGATTGAGCGAAAAAATTAAAAGGCTTTTTAGCGTTCCCTATAGATGTCTATGGGGAAAGGAAGTTAGCGCGGTCGTATCCGACCGGCAGATGTTAGCTCTCCTGAGTCTTTCAATTTTTTACTTTGAACTTGCAATACCAGCGCAAACATAGAAGTGCAAATGATTTACCTTGAGTGCAGTAAGTGCTCAGCTCCACTTGTAATCTAGGCCTATATGTTTGTGCAGCACATCTGAGAACTTGTACGATCCACCCACTGACGATCCAGCCCTTCTCCTGCTTCCCCGCTAATATGATTTATTGTTCTTTTTCTACCTTATTCCCCATCATATATGTCACTATTCTTAAAATGCCACTTTTTATATAGTACATCTGTCCATTTTAGACAACACTGTCGCACATTGTTTTGTGTTGTTGTATTTCTGTACATAACCATTGTGTAAACATCCTTGTCTGGCTGCTAGAAATGTGCGGCTGGATCCAAAGTTTATATCAGTTTAACCCCCAGCTCGTTTCTACTGTCCTAATATACACTCTGCCTTTTAGGGCTCAGTTTGTTTTTTTGGGGCTTTGTACAATTTTTTTATAAATTCTTTCTGCAAAAATATAGTAAAATGTTTCTTTAATCAGGAATGTTACAGAAGCGGATATAGTGGCTCTGGAGAGGAGGCTTCTTCAAACAATGGATATGATCATCAGCAAGAAAAAGAGGTGAGAGTGAGGAGGACAGTTCATGCCAGCAGCGTATAGCAGATTGCAGGGGGTGCATTAACATACATATGTTAAAGGGATAGGAAACCCAAATTATTTTCTTTCATGATTAAGATAGAGCATGCAACTTTCTAATTTACTCCTATCATCAATGTTCCTTTGTTCTCTTGGTATCTTTATTTGAAAATCAGGAATGTAAGCCCATTTTCTCCAACATTGGTGTGTCCGGTCCACGGCGTCATCCTTACTTGTGGGATATCTCTTCCCCAACAGGAAATGGCAAAGAGTCCCAGCAAAGCTGGCCATATAGTCCCTCCTAGGCTCCGCCCACCCCAGTCATTCTCTTTGCCGTTGCACAGGCAACATCTCCACGGAGATGGTTAAGAGTTTTTTGGTGTTTAAATGTAGTTTTTATTCTTCTATCAAGTGTTTGTTATTTTAAAATAGTGCTGGTATGTACTATTTACTCTGAAACAGAAAAGGATGAAGATTTCTGTTTGTGAGAGGAAGATGATTTTAGCAGACAGTAACTAAAATCGATTGCTGTTTCCACATAGGACTGTTGAGATGAAGTAACTTCAGTTGGGGGAAACAGTTAGCAGACTTTTCTGCTTAAGGTATGACTAGCCATATTTCTAACAAGACCATGTAATGCTGGAAGGCTGTCATTTCCCCTCATGGGGACCGGTAAGCCATTTTCTTAGTCAAACAAACAGAATAAAGGGCTTAATATGGGCTAAAAAACTGGTAGACATTTTTATGGGCTAAATCGATTGCTTTATTGGGGCATTTTATTCATATTTATGCTGACAATTAGCATTTATAAACTTGGGGAACGTTTATTAAACGGCAGGCACTATGTTAGACACCTTTTCCAGTCAGGGGCCTTCCTAGTTGTAGACTGAGCCTCATTTTCGCGCCATTACTGCGCAGTTTGTTTTTTGAGAGCAGGGCATGCAGATGCATGTGTGAGGATCTGAAATTTGCTGGAAAAGCTTCTAGAAGGCGTCAATTGGTATCGTATTCCCCTCTGGGCTTGGTTAGGTCTCAGCAAAGGCTATAGCTGGGACTGTATAGGGGTTAAATTTGTAAACGGCTCCGGTTCCGTTATTTTAAGGGTTAAAGCTCTGAAATTGTGCAATACTCTTAATGCTTTAAGACACTGTGGTGAAATTTTGGTAATTTTTGAACAATTCATTCATACTTTTTCACATATTCAGTAATAAAGTGTTTTCTGTTTAAAATTTAAAGAGACAGTAACGGTTTTGTTTTAAAACGTTTTTTGTGCTTTGTTGACAAGTTTAAGCCTGTTTAACATGTCTGTGCCTTCGGATAAGCTATGTTCTATATGTATGAAAGCCAATGTGTCTCCCCATTTAAATTTATGTGATAATTGTGCCATAGCGTCCAAACAAAGTAAGGACAGTACTGCCACAGATAATGAAATTGCCCAAGATGATTCCTCAGATGAGGGGAGTAAACATGATACTACATCATCTCCTACTGTGTCTACACCAGTTTTGCCCACACAGGAGGCCCCTAGTACATCTAGTGCGCCAATGCTTATTACCATGCAACAATTAACGGCTGTAATGGATAACTCCATAGCAAATATTTTATCCAAAATGCCTACTTATCAGAGAAAGCGCGATTGCTCTGTTTTAAACACTGAAGAGCAGGAGGGCGCTGATGATAATTGTTCTGTCATACCCTCACACCAATCTGAAGGGGCCATGAGGGAGGTTTTGTCAGATGGGGAAATTTCAGATTCAGGAAAAATTTCTCAACAAGCTAAACCTGATGTTGTGACATTTAAATTTAAATTAGAACATCTCCGCGCACTGCTTAAGGAGGTGTTATCTACTCTGGATGATTGTGACAACTTGGTCATTCCAGAGAAATTATGCAAGATGGACAAGTTCCTAGAGGTTCCGGTGCACCCCGACGCTTTTCCTATACCCAAGCGGGTGGCGGACATAGTAAATAAGGAGTGGGAAAAGCCCGGCATACCTTTTGTTCCCCCCCCTATATTTAAGAAATTATTTCCTATGGTCGACCCCAGAAAGGACTTATGGCAGACAGTCCCTAAGGTCGAGGGGGCAGTTTCTACTCTAAACAAACGCACTACTATTCCTATCGAGGATAGTTGTGCTTTCAAAGATCCTATGGATAAAAAATTGGAGGGTTTGCTTAAAAAGATTTTTGTACAGCAAGGTTACCTTCTACAACCCATTTCGTGCATTGTTCCTGTCACTACAGCAGCGTGGTTCTGGTTCGAGGAACTAGAAAACTCGCTTAGTAGAGAGACTCCATATGAGGAGGTTATGGACAGAGTTCACGCACTTAAGTTGGCTAACTCTTTTATTTTAGATGCCGCTTTGCAATTAGCTAGATTAGCGGCGAAAAATTCAGGGTTTGCTATCGTGGCGCGCAGAGCGCTTTGGCTAAAGTCTTGGTCAGCGGATGTGTCATCCAATACAAAATTTCTTAACATCCCTTTCAAAGGTAAAACTCTATTTGGACCAGAATTGAAAGAGATTATCTCAGACATCACTGGGGGAAAGGGCCACGCCCATCCACAAGATAGGCCTTTCAAGGCCAAAAATAAGTCTAATTTTCGTTCCTTTCGCAATTTCAGGAACGGACCGGCCTCTAATTCTGCATCCTCTAAGCAAGAGGGTAATGCCTCACAACCCAAACCAGCCTGGAAACCGATGCAAGGCTGGAACAAGGGTAAGCAGGCCAAGAAGCCTGCCGCTGCTAACAAAACAGCATGAAGGAGTAGCCCCCGATCCGGGACCGGATCTAGTGGGGGGCAGACTCTCTCTCTTTGCTCAGGCTTGGGCAAGAGATGTTCAGGATCCCTGGGCGCTAGAAATAGTTTCTCAGGGTTATCTCCTGGAATTCAGGGAACTACCCCCAAGGGGAAGGTTCCACATGTCTCACTTATCCTCAAACCAAATAAAGAGACAGGCGTTCTTACATTGTGTAGAAGACCTGTTAAAGATGGGAGTGATACACCCAGTTCCAATAAAGGAACAAGGAATGGGATTTTATTCCAATCTGTTCGTAGTTCCCAAAAAAGAGGGAACTTTCAGACCAATTTTGGATTTGAAGATCCTAAACAAATTTCTCAGGGTACCATCGTTCAAGATGGAAACCATTCGAACGATTCTACCCACTATCCAGGAAAGTCAATTTATGACTACCGTGGATCTAAAGGATGCGTACCTACATATTCCTATCCACAAAGAACATCATCAGTTCCTAAGGTTCGCTTTTCTGGACAAGCATTACCAGTTTGTGGCCCTCCCATTCGGGTTAGCCACTGCTCCAAGGATTTTCACAAAGGTACTAGGGTCCCTTCTAGCGGTTTTAAGACCGAGGGGCATTGCAGTAGTACCTTACTTGGACGACATTCTAATACAAGCGTCGTCCCTGTCAAAGGCAAAGGCTCATACAGACATCGTTCTGGCCTTTCTCAGATCACACGGATGGAAGGTGAACATAGAAAAAAGTTCTCTGTCTCCGTCGACAAGAGTTCCCTTCTTGGGAACAATAATAGATTCCTTAGAAATGAGGATTTTTCTGACAGAGGTCAGAAAGTCAAAACTTCTAAGCACTTGTCAAGTTCTTTATTCTGTTCCTCGTCCTTCCATAGCGCAGTGCATGGAAGTAGTAGGGTTGATGGTTGCAGCAATGGACATAGTTCCTTTTGCACAAATTCATCTAAGACCATTACAACTGTGCATGCTCAAACAGTGGAATGGGGACTATACAGACTTGTCTCCAATGATTCAAGTAGATCAGAAGACCAGAGATTCACTCCGTTGGTGTCTGACACTGGACCATCTGTCCCAGGGAATGAGCTTCCGCAGACCAGAGTGGGTCATTGTCACGACCGACGCCAGTCTAGTGGGCTGGGGCGCGGTCTGGGAATCCCTGAAAGCTCAGGGTCTATGGTCTCGGGAAGAGTCTCTTCTCCCGATAAACATTCTGGAACTGAGAGCGATATTCAATGCTCTCAGGGCTTGGCCTCAACTAGCAAAGGCCAGATTCATAAGGTTCCAATCAGACAACATGACGACCGTTGCGTATATCAATCATCAGGGGGGAACAAGGAGTTCCCTGGCGATGAAAGAAGTGACCAAAATAATTCAATGGGCGGAGGATCACTCCTGCCACCTGTCTGCGATCCACATCCCAGGTGTGGAAAACTGGGAGGCGGATTTTCTGAGTCGTCAGACATTCCATCCGGGGGAGTGGGAATTCCATCCGGAGATCTTTGCCCAAATAACTCAATTATGGGGCATTCCAGACATGGATCTGATGGCGTCTCGTCAGAACTTCAAGGTTCCTTGCTACGGGTCCAGATCCAGGGATCCCAAGGCGACTCTAGTAGATGCACTAGTAGCACCTTGGACCTTCAACCTAGCTTATGTATTTCCACCGTTTCCTCTCATTCCCAGGCTGGTAGCCAGGATCAATCAGGAGAGGGCCTCGGTGATCTTGATAGCTCCTGCGTGGCCACGCAGGACTTGGTATGCAGACCTGGTGAATATGTCATCGGTTCCACCATGGAAGCTACCTTTGAGACAGGACCTTCTTGTTCAGGGTCCATTCGAACATCCAAATCTGGTCTCCCTCCAGCTGACGGCTTGGAGATTGAACGCTTGATTTTATCGAAGCGTGGGTTTTCAGATTCTGTGATAGATACTCTGGTTCAGGCCAGAAAACCGGTAACTAGAAAGATTTACCATAAAATATGGAAAAGATATATCTGTTGGTGTGAATCCAAAGGATTCCCATGGAATAAGATAAAAATTCCTAAGATTCTCTCCTTTCTACAAGAAGGTTTGGAGAAAGGATTATCTGCAAGTTCTCTAAAGGGACAGATCTCTGCTTTATCTGTCTTACTACACAAAAGACTGGCAGCTGTGCCAGATGTTCAAGCATTTGTTCAGGCTCTGGTTAGGATCAAGCCTGTTTACAGACCTTTGACTCCTCCATGGAGTCTAAATCTAGTTCTTTCAGTTCTTCAAGGGGTTCCGTTTGAACCTTTACATTCCATAGATATTAAGTTACTATCTTGGAAAGTTTTGTTTTTGGTTGCAATTTCTTCTGCAAGAAGAGTTTCAGAGTTATCTGCTCTGCAGTGTTCTCCGCCCTATCTGGTGTTCCATGCAGATAAGGTGGTTTTGCGTACTAAGCCTGGTTTTCTTCCTAAGGTTGTTTCTAACAAAAATATTAACCAGGAGATAGTTGTACCTTCTTTATGTCCGAATCCAGTTTCAAAGAAGGAACGTTTGTTACACAATTTGGACGTAGTCCGTGCTCTAAAATTCTATTTAGAGGCTACAAAAGATTTCAGACAAACATCTTCCTTGTTTGTTGTTTATTCTGGTAAAAGGAGAGGTCAAAAAGCGACTTCTACCTCTCTTTCCTTTTGGCTTAAAAGCATCATCCGATTGGCTTATGAGACTGCCGGACGGCAGCCTCCTGAAAGAATCACAGCTCACTCCACTAGGGCTGTGGCTTCCACATGGGCCTTCAAGAACGAGGCTTCTGTTGACCAGATATGTAAGGCAGTGACTTGGTCTTCACTGCACACTTTTGCCAAATTTTACAAATTTTATACTTTTGCTTCTTCGGAGGCTATTTTTGGGAGAAAGGTTTTGCAAGCTGTGGTGCCTGCCGTTTAGGTAACCTGATTTGCTCCCTCCCTTCATCCGTGTCCTAAAGCTTTGGTATTGGTTCCCACAAGTAAGGATGACGCCGTGGACCGGACACACCAATGTTGGAGAAAACAGAATTTATGCTTACCTGATAAATTACTTTCTCCAACGGTGTGTCCGGTCCACGGCCCGCCCTGGTTTTTTAATCAGGTCTGATGAATTATTTTCTCTAACTACAGTCAACACGGTACCATATGGTTTCTCCTATATATATTTCCTCCTGTCCGTTGGTCGAATGACTGGGGTGGGCGGAGCCTAGGAGGGACTATATGGCCAGCTTTGCTGGGACTCTTTGCCATTTCCTGTTGGGGAAGAGATATCCCACAAGTAAGGATGACGCCGTGGACCGGACACACCGTTGGAGAAAGTAATTTATCAGGTAAGCATAAATTCTGTTTTTTATTCAGCACCTCGGTAGCGCTTGTTTATTGATGGCTAAATGTAAATAAGAAAGTTGTTTAAAATCACATGCTCTATCTGAATCATGAAAGAAAAATGTTGGACTTAATTTCCCTTTAATGCAACTGATCTGTAGTGGAACCTCTTGTTGGACTTTTTGTGCAGTTCATTCCATATAAATAAGTGGCCTGCTGATGTGGGGGACATTGTTTAATGAGACAGTAAAGTCTGATTCAGACAGAACGTCCATTTTTCTGTTTTCAGGTTGGCTTCATTTTCTTGGTATCCTTTTGTTGAAGAGTATACCTTCGGTAGGCACTCTATGGCAGCAGTGTTTGCAAAAATGTTTGTAGCAGTGTTATACATTTATAACAAACACTGCTGTCGTAGAGTGCTAAAACATGTGCACACTCCTATGAGCCTACCTAGGTTTACTCCTTAACAAGGGATATCATCACACCTAAGCACATTTGAGTAGAGGTAAATTGGATAGTTGTTTAGAATTGCAAGCTCTATTTTTGTATTGCAAAAGTTTAATTTTAACTTAAAGGACCAATAAATACAGTACATTTGCATAATCAACAGATGTGTGATAAAGAGATAAGTTGTCTATTTCCACTCCTCCTGTATCATGTGACAGCCATCAGCCAATCACAAATGCATATACGTATAGTCTGTTAATTCTTGCACATGCTCAGTAGGAGCTTGTGACTCAAAAAGTGTAAATATAAAAATACTGTGCACATTTTGTTAGTGGAAGTAAATTGAAAAGTTGTTTAAAATTGCTGCTTTATCTGAATCATACAAGTTTAATTGTGACTTGAGTGTCCCTTTTAACTGCTTCATGTATTAGTTAGTGTGAGAATAGGATGAGAATGTTAAAGCGATTCAATCCACACTGTTTATTTATCATTCAGAGCATTAGGTTAAAAGAAATATGAAAACAAAATCTTTCATGATTCAGATGGCACGTGCAATATTAGACAACTTTTTTATTTACTTCTATTTTTAAATGTTCCTTGTTCTCTTGGTGAGGCAGGCGTGTAAGCTCAGGAGTGTGCACGTGTTTAGAGCAATATATGGCAGCAGTTTTGCAAGAAAGTTATCCATTTGCCAGAGCATTAGATGGCAGCGCTATTTCATACCATGTAGTGCCCCAGACAGCTACCTAGGTATCAGGGAATGAAGCTAACTGTATAACAGAAGTAATTGTGAACTTATAAAAGTGTATGCTCTGTTTGGATCACAAAAGAAAATGTTTGGGTTTCATATTGGTTTAATTAATACGCCTATGAATAGCCATTCTTGGCATTTAAAGAAAATGTTCTGCAGGTAAATGAAGAGCGAGCTCTTGTATTTATCTTTGTGATAAGCGTTTAACCTTCTATATTTATGTTCTGAGCTATCTTTGTCACTAGAAGACAGAGGGGCATATTTATCAAGCTCTGTACGGAGCTTGATGCCCCGTGTTTCTGGCGAGTCTAAAGACCGCTGCTCCATAACCTGTCTGCCTGCTCTGAGGCGGCGGGCAGACCTCGCCGGAAATCAACCCATACAATCAGGTTGATTGACACCCTCTGCTAGCAGCCGATTGTACTGTACCTGTAAAATAGTGACAATTACTGTAGTACAATTTGCAGGCTATAGCACTGAGACACAGATGGCACTGTAATGCTGTAAACAGAGTGAACTAAGCATAACAAAATGGTGTCAGTCACTTTTCTCGCAATCTCACAATGAGTACAGCACTGTTTTAAAATCCTCGGAGGTTGAACTTCAGCTCCACAAAGCGCTGTATTCGTGAAGCGCTGTATTAGTGAAGCGCTGTAAAGTGAAGCGCTGTAAAGTGAGGTATACCTGTATTATTATCTTGTATTTATAAAGTAGAACTATTTAGCTCTATAACGATACAGTATATATACAGGACTAGAACATTACATGCAAATGCACTTAAAGGGACATTTCATGCATCTCCCTCTGATTATGGATGCCACTATTTTGGGACACTGTAGGTATCTGAAGGAGAGTTGTTGCACATGTGGGGAATAACCTCAATACTATACTTATGCCAGTGTTTTTCAACCAGTGTGCCGTGGCACACTAGTGTGCCGTGAGAGATCCTCAGGTGTGCCACGGCAGACTGACAACAGTGTGACATATTTTTTAAACTTTGCTTGTTTTTTACTCCCAGTGCAGGGGTAGTTTGTAGGAGGTATGGCATAACAGCACATTACATACATTGTGTGCTTGTGTGTATATATATATGCTGTATTAGGCTACAATGTGTGATTTTTTTAAAATTTTGGGATGGTGGTGTGCCACAGGATTTTTTAATGTAAAAAAGTGTGCCACGGCAAAAAAAAGGTTAAAAATCACTGACTTATGCTATGTATAATGTATCTATTGTCCCTGTAAAGGTAAGAGGAACACTGACATTGTTCTTTAAAATGTTTAAAATCACACTTCCATATTTTTTCATTTTCCCCCTTTCATGTGACTTCACGTGCCACTCATTGTTTTATCACTATAAAAACTCAGCTATAGCTGCTCCTAATGTGCATCTGCAGAATAACAGACTTTTACAAGGTGCTGCAAAGCATTGCAACTGTTGCTATGTCTGCTTTAGTAGGTTCTGTAAACAAGCCTGAAAAGTAGTTGCAATGTGTTAATGTGCTCAGACACTTTTTACACTTGACTAGCATGTTAATTTATTATAAGACTACAGAAAAGGTGTTTTATGACCCCTTTTTAAAGGACCACTCAAGTACATAATAAAAAGACAATGAATTAACACTGACTATTTCAAATAAGCAGTAGATTTTTTTCTGACATTTATTTTTTCTCCCATTTTCCGGCCCCCTGTATCATGTGACAGACATCAGCCAATCACAGACTAATATATGTATACTCTGTGAGCTTGTGCACATGCTCAGTAGGATCTTGTTCCCCAGAAAGTGTGAATATAAAAAGACTGTGCAAACTTTGATAATTGAAATAAATTGGAAAGTGTCTTAAAACCGCATGCTCTATCTGAATCATAAAAGTTTATTTTGACTTGAGTGTCCCTTTAAGCAAAAGGAGCAAAGGAGCCTGGCCTTGAACAGCAGTAATTAGTTGATGCATCCTTACAATCTAAAGGTAATCGCTCTACTACTGGAAATACAAAGCAGTTTTTATACCACTGTCCATAGTACAAAAAAGAGGTAGAATAGGAAAAAAACATTGCAGCCAAGAGACTTTGATACATAGAGATCAGTTAAATAATTTGCTAAAGTCTGTCTCATTCCTTATCTGTGTCCTCGTGCTACTTACAGCTGTCAGCACATTCTTACCTGGCCTGCACGCATCATAGTATCAGAACATGAGTTTGTCTCTATACATCTCCTAGAGTATATGTAGCTTCTCTGTTTCACAAGTAACTCTAGTTATAGTGCAGCTATATTAACCCTTTCATGCCGGGGTTAACATGTCTACATCGGAACAACTGTTCAGATGTCAACAATTTGAAATCTCGCGATCGTGCACGTGATCACGAAATTTCAATGATGGGATCGCGTCAGGGGGCGTCCCTATGATGCTAGGCACACTCTCCAGACCTCAATCCCATCAGGGAAGCGCCAGTGGCTTCAGGAAAGCCAAGCTGTTAGGATGTTGTATTCCGTCCATCGGCACTAAAGCCCAGCAAAATTCAGACGGAATACAACGTTGTAACAGCGTTAAAAGGTTAATAGCTATGTTAGCCGGCTCCAAAAGACAATGTTACAGTTGTATTTGTTCTTTGTCTTCTAACATATATTTTTTTTTATTTTTTTTACTTTTTAAAGGATAGCAATGGTCAGGAGAAATATGTTTCAGAGAGGAGAAGTACACAGCAAGCCCAGTGGATTCTGGGGCATGATAAAGAGCGTAACTTCATCAGCACCTGTCAGCGAAAGTATCCTTTATGCTCCAAGAACAAACTGAGGGTTTTAATGGTTTTAAATGTGAACGATGTTATTTCAAAGTTAGTGATCAACTTAACACTTTTTTTAATTTACTCGTTTATGGGTACTGTGAAAAAGCTCTCAGAATAGGGGTAATATGGAGGTCCCAGCCCATCCAGCAATAGTCCTTTAGCTTTGTTTATTGTATGCAAGTACAGAGTTAAATGCACACGTGGCTGTTTTTTGGGGGATTCGGCAACAACACCTCCTTTTTCTCTTGCACATTCCTCTGTATTTTTTAAAACCACCTCCTTTTTTTCCTTGCACATTCCTGTGTGTGTAATTAAAATCACCTCCTTTTTTTCCTTGCACATTCCTGTGTGTGTAATTAAAATCACCTCCTTTTTTTCCTTGCACATTCCTGTGTGTGTATATTAAAATCACCTCCTTTTTTTCCTTGCACATTCCTGTGTGTGTAATTAAAATCACCTCCTTTTTTTCCTTGCACATTCCTGTGTGTGTATATTAAAATCACCTCCTTTTTTTCCTTGCATATTCTTGTGTGTGTATATTAAAATCACCTCCTTTTTCCTTTGTACCAGAAATGGAGGGGACTGTAACTTCTAGTGGATGACAAACTGCAAAGGTGCAACCCAGGAAACTCTTCCAGTGTTCAGGGCAAACACAATCAATATATATTGCACTAAATGCATTTCTCTCAGTAGCCAGCTCTATTGTGACATTTAATTTATTTGTAGGTCAACATCATTAGTAAAACTACATTTGCTGTATTTCTAGTGCTAAGTGTATCAGGTATTATTCAAATTGGCTGCTTATAACATGCAATTATAAATAAAAGGGATGGGAAAGTCTCAAAGTTGCATGTTTCAGATATAGACTCTGGAAAATGCACTTCCATTATCAAGTTGACTTTATTCTCTTAGAGCTAAATTTAACTGTGTGTTTAATTAGTTTGTATGCGTTTTACACAGAGAGCATTTTATTATTGCACTATTTCTTGCATATAACATAGAGCATTTTTTTTGTTGCACTTTTATATTCCTTTAAAGGGACAGTCTATCTAGTCCAAAAAAAACTTCATGATTCAGATAGGGCATGTAATTTTAAATATTCCAATTTACTTTTATCACCAAATTTTCTTTGTTCTCTTGGTAGAAAGCTTAACTTAGGAGGTTCATATGCTAATTTCTTAGACCTTGAAGGCTGCCTCTTAAGAATGCATTTTAACAGATTTTTCACCACTAGAGGTTGTTAGTTCATGTTTTTCATATAGATAACACTGTGCTTGTGCACGTGAAGTTACCTGGGAGCCATCACTGATTGGCTAAACCGCAAGTCTGTCAAAAGAACTGTAATAAAGGGGCAGTCTGCAGAGGCTTAGATACAAGATAATCACAGATGTAAAAAATATATAAATATAACTGTGTTGGTTATGCAAAACTGGGGAATGGGTAAAAAAGGGATTATCTATCTTTTAAAACAATAACAATTCTGGTGTAGACTGTCCCTTTAAGTTCCTGCTGTTTTTGACTGAAGGACTCTCCCCATTGATTGACTCACATATGGGTAAACCTATAATACAATACTATAAAAAAAGCACACTTGCTTCCTGCAGCATTGACACATTTCTTTGTTCTTTCACTTTGTTGTTGGAATTCCACTTACTAGGAGGATTTATTGTTATTTATGGCTTCCCTCCTAATACAAATATTTTTGGACTCCCAGGCTCTGGTGTGTGACCGTTTCCTCTTTCTTAAATCACTGACTATCAAGCAAGCAGGTTATTTCATTCACTTTTAGACAGCATGTTTATTTGCTTGCTGCTTGCTGCTCTCTAGATGCTGGGTACTGTGGGTGTTTAAAGGGACATGAAACTCACATTTCATGATTAGATGATAGAGCATGCATTTTTTGTTTTCATATACTTTTAATTATCTGTGTTTGTTTCTTCTTTCACCCAATATTGTCCATACTTAGTGCTATTACAGCCTTTACCTATGTGAGTGCACAGCATAGAGATTTTACTGTTGTTGCACACTCCAGTGTCACATTGTCATAAGGAACATCACATAAAATAAGTCATTTCTCAAATGCTGAGCGCAGCACATTATTTTGCGGACGAAAGATAAAGCTTTTCCTCTTCTATAGCATTATTGGGTCACACCTACTGCTTTCCCCCACCCTGAGTTCCTTATGTTTTACTTTTGCAGCTGCAGTATATTAGTTGTCTACGTATGTTTAGATTATCTTTTGTTAATTGTTCCCTCTGTGCGCTATAAATTCAAGCTCAATAAAAGTTCATGTATAAAGTGTTGTCACATAAACTAAGGTGGTGACAGATTGCACCAGGGCAGCTTTTAGAAAGGAGATACATCCGCATCCTTTCTGCAATACCTTCCTTCACGTCTCACCCCACTCTCAGATCTATCCCAGATACAGCAGGAGGTGGATGCATTGGAAGAGTTGAGCCGGCAGCTTTTCTTGGAGACGGCCGATCTTCATGCAACAAAGGTACGATGCAGGGAGTGGGAGGGGTCTGTGCTGAAGAGGCTTGATATGTAGATCATTACAGAAGGTCATAATCTAGGTAACAATCCCTATGATGTAACCTTTCTTAAAGGGATATGAAACCCAATCATTTATTTTGGGATTCAGACAGAACATATTTTCTCCTACATTGGTGTGTCCGGTCCACGGCTTCATCCTTACTTGTGGGATATTCTCATTCCCTACAGGAAATGGCAAAGAGAGCACACAGCAAAGCTGTCCATATAGCCCCCCCTCTGGCTCCGCCCCCCCAGTCATTCTCTTTGCCGCTCTGTACAAGTAGCATCTCCACGGGGATGGTAAAGAGTATGTGGTGTTAGTTGTAGTTTTATTTCTTCTATCAAGAGTTTGTTATTTTAAAATAGTGCCAGTTTGTACTATTTACTCTACAACAGAAAGTGATGAAGATTTCTGTTAAAAGAGGAGTATGATTTTAGCACCAGTAACTAAAATCCATTGCTGTTCCCATGCAGGACTGTTGAAACCAGAGAACTTCAGTTGGGGGGAACAGTTTGCAGGCTTATCTGCTTCAGGTATGATCAGTCACTTTTCTAACAAGACCTAGTAAAGACTGTCAGTTTTCCCTTCTGGGATAGGTAAGCCATTTTCTTAGACTCAGTAACAGAATTAAGGCTTATAACTTGGGCTCTATGCTGGTTGACACTATTATGGGCTAAGTCGCTTGGTTTTTATCATGTTTAGGTGACATTTGGAGTGTTTTGCAAACTTTGAAACACTTTTGGGGAACTTTATTTGTGCCTGGCAGCCGTTTAGACACCTAATCTTGTCAGAAAGGCCCCTTCACTCTGGAATGCAGAGGGAGGAGGCCTCATTTTCGCGCCTCAGTTGCACAGTTACTTTTCACTAGGCAGTTCATGCAGCTTCATGTGGAAGGTCCAGAGGCTTAGAAAAGGACTTCAGAGAGGCTTATTACTGTTGTGAATAACCCCTAAGGAAGGTAAACGCCGCAGCAAAGACTGTGGCAGGGACTGTAGTGTGTTTAAACCGGTTAATTGTTATTTTAGCTCCGGTTTGGACATTTAGGGGTTAAGTGGCTTGAAAATTGGTGTGCAATACTTTCAAAGCATTAAGACACTGGGGTATAAATGTCATAAAGATCGGATATTTCTTTGAGGTTTTTCTATCATTCAGAAATAAAGTGTGCCCTTTTTATTATTTAAAGAGACAGTAACGGTTTTGTTTAAAAAGAAAACCAGAGACTCACTCCTCTGGTGGTTGTCTCAGGATCACCTGTCTCAGGGAATGAGTTTCCGCAGGCCAGAGTGGATCATTGTCACGACCGACGCCAGTCTCTTAGGCTGGGGCGCGGTCTGGGACTCCCTGAAAGCTCAGGGTCTATGGTCTCGGGAAGAGTCTCTCCTCCCGATAAACATTTTGGAACTGAGAGCGATATTCAATGCGCTCCTGGCTTGGCCTCAACTAGCGAAGGCCAAATTCATAAGATTTCAATCGGACAACATGACGACTGTAGCATACATCAATCATCAGGGAGGGACAAAGAGTTCCCTGGCGATGAGAGAGGTATCCAGGATCATCAAATGGGCGGAGGATCACTCCTGCCATCTATCTGCAATTCACATCCCAGGAGTAGACAACTGGGAGGCGGATTATTTGAGTCGTCAGACTTTCCATCCGGGGGAGTGGGAACTTCACCCGGAGGTTTTTGCCCAGTTAACTCAACTATGGGGCATTCCAGACATGGATCTGATGGCGTCTCGTCAGAACTCCAAGGTTCCACGCTACGGGTCCAGATCCAGAGATCCCAAGGCGACACAAGTAGATGCATTAGTGGCGCCTTAGTCGTTCAATCTAGCTTATGTGTTTCCACCGTTTCCTCTCCTTCCCAAAGGCTTTGGTGATTCTAATAGCTCCTGCATGGCCACGCAGGACTTGGTATGCAGACCTGGTGAATATGTCATCGGCTCCACCATGGAAGCTACCTTTGAGACAGGACCTTCTAGTACAAGGTCCATTCGAACATCCAAATCTAGTTTCTCTGCAACTGACTGCTTGGAAATTGAACGCTTGATTCTATCTAAGCGTGGGTTTTCGGAATCTGTTATAGATACTCTGGTTCAGGCCAGAAAACCTGTGACCAGGAACGTTTACCATAAGATATGGCAAAAATATATCTGTTGGTGCGAATCCAAGGGTTACTCATGGAGTAAAATTAGGATTCCAAGGATACTTTCCTTTCTCCAAGAGGGTTTGGAGAAAGGTCTGTCAGCTAGTTCTCTAAAAGGACAGATATCTGCTCTGTCTGTCTTGTTGCACAAACGTCTGGCAGCCGTGCCAGATGTACAAGCGTTTGTACAGGCGTTAGTCAGAATCAAGCCTGTCTACAGACCTATGACTCCTCCATGGAGTCTAAACTTAGTTCTTTCAGTTCTTCAAGGGGTTCCGTTTGAACCTTTACATTCCATAGATATTAAGTTACTATCTTGGAAAGTTCTGTTTTTGGTTGCTATTTCTTCTGCTAGAAGAGTTTCTGAATTGTCTGCTTTGCAGTGTACTTCACCCTATCTGGTTTTTCATACAGATAAGGTAGTTTTACGTACCAAGCCTGGTTTTCTTCCAAAGGTGGTTTCCAATAGGAATATTAACCAGGAAATAGTTGTTCCTTCTCTGTGTCCGAATCCAGTTTCGAAGAAGGAACGTTTGTTACATAACCTAGATGTGGTTCGTGCTTTAAAATTCTATTTAGAAGCAACAAAGGATTTCAGACAGACATCTTCTTTGTCTATTCTGGTAAGAGGAGAAGTCAGAAAGCTACTGCTACCTTTCTTTCCTTTTGGCTAAAAAGCATCATCCAATTAGCTTATGAGACTGCCGGACGGCAGCCTCCTGAACGAATTACAGCTCACTCTACTAGGGCTGTGGCTTCCACATGGGCCTTCAAGAATGAGGCTTCTGTTGAACAGATCTGTAAGGCAGCGACTTGGTCTTCTCTGCATAAATTTGCCAAATTTTACAAATTCGATACTTATGCTTCTTCGGAGGCTATTTTTGGGAGAAAGGTTTTGCAAGCAGTGGTGCCTTCCGTTTAGGTTACCTGACTTGGTCCCTCCCTTCATCCATGTCCTAAAGCTTTGGTATTGGTTCCCACAAGTAAGGATGAAGCCGTGGACCGGACACACCAATGTAGGAGAAAACAGAATTTATGTTTACCTGATAAATTTCTTTCTCCTACGGTGTGTCCGGTCCACGGCCCGCCCTGGCTTTTAGTCAGGTTTAAAATTTTAGTTTTTTGTACACTACAGTCACCACGGCACCTTATGGTTTCTCCTTTTTCTCCTAACCATCGGTCGAATGACTGGGGGGCGGAGCCAGAGGGGAGGGCTATATGGACAGCTTTGCTGTGTGCTCTCTTTGCCATTTCCTGTAGGGAATGAGAATATCCCACAAGTAAGGATGAAGCCGTGGACCGGACACACCGTAGGAGAAAGAAATTTATCAGGTAAACATAAATTCTGTTTTTTTGTTTTTTTTAAAGTTACTAATTTACTTCTATTAACAAATTTGCTTCATTCTCATATTATTGTATGTTGAAGAAATACCTAGGTCGGTGTCTGGAGCTCCACATTGCAGGAAATAATGTTGCCATTTAGTGTTCTTGCAAATGGATAACATCCTTGCAAAATGGCAGTCATATAGTGCTCCAGACACGTGCACACTCCTGAGCTTATGTCCATGCTTTTCAACAAAAGATACCAAGAGAATGAAGAAATTGAAAATAGAAGTAAATTAAAAAAGTTGTTTAATATGACATGCTCTGTCTGAATCACTAAAAAAAAGTAGGGTTTCATATTTCTTTAAACTTAATGCTCTGAATTATTAATAAATAGTCTGAATTTAATTGGTTTCACATTCTCATCCTTTCAGCAGCTTTTCACACTAACTGAAAAGATTGCACCCAATACAGGAAGTAAATTAGAAAGTCGTTTAAAATTGCACGCTCTGTCTGAATCACTAAAGACAAATGTCCCTTTACCATAGCAGACACTTATCCTAGGATGATTTAAGATTATTTGATAACTGAGTGTTAACCATCTACCCAAAGAGGACCATCGTTTTTTAATCCAGACAGTGGTAGAAATGTGAGCATTCAATTGTCAGTAACCTGTTACAATTTAACGGGGCATTAACCACTTAACTAATTTCATGCACCTCCCTTTAACTATGGGTGCCACTATACTGGAACCTAGAATACACTGCAGGTATGTGAAGGAGAGTTGCTACACTTGTGGAAAGCTACATCTCAACATGGTGTCACCCATTGACTAGAGAGAGGCGGGAATAACCTCAATACTATGCTTATAAAATGTATTTAATAGTTAATGTCCCTTTAAATGCGTCTCTTCTGGAACACAGGTGGGTTATTTAGTGACAGTGTCATTTTATTCTCAGCTATGGTAACCTTTAAAGAAACACTCTAACATAAACATTACATGCTCTAATTCTTTAGCAAAAATCATTTTTACATTACTAACCATAGATAACTTTGTTAATCCCCACAAAGGGGCTAAACGCATAGGTAAAATCCCACGTGAGAGCCACTAGCATTGCAGTCTTTGGTCAGCCAGTCAGGCACAACCTGTCTATCACCAGCTGCAATGCTTGTGGCACTGAAGAAGGACTTTACCCATTTAGGGTCTGTAATACAAAAATGCTGTGTTTGCCTCCCTGGTCTAGCCTAGTCTTTCTCAAGATGAAACTAAATAAGTGTAAAGGGAATGTTTTATGATAAAACTAAGTCTGTCTTGTTCCTTCTACAAAACAATTCTGTAAAGCCAGGGATGATATTTAGGTGACAGATAAAAACATGACCAGGGTTTTGTTTGTACACAGAACAGGCCGGAAAGTTAGAAGTTGAAAGTAAGTCTCTGATATGTGACGCATTGGAAATTTTGGTGCTGTGCATTACGTTTATTACGATTAGTAATAAGGGATTGCAAGACCAATAGACCGTCTAATGCCACTGCAAAGGTGAGAATGATATTAGTGAGGAGTTAGTGAAATTCATTAGCTACTGAGTTACGTGATAAGCTTCCCTGAACAAAAAGGTCTTTAGGGAGTGTTTAAAGGAGGAGAGGTTAGGGGAAAGTCTGACAGCTCGAGTAAGTGCGTTCCAGAGGGTTGGTGCCGCACGAGAGAAGTCCTGTAGTCTAGCATCGGAGGAGGTGATGGTAGAGGATGCAAGGAGCAGGTCATTGTTGGAACTTAGGGGGCGGGCTGGAGTATATTTGTTTATGAGTGAGGACAAGTAGGGTGGGGTCTTTGTAGGTCAGGGTGAGAATTTTGAATTTAATTCTGCTGTGAATGGAGAGCCAGTTAAAGGGACTTGCAGAGAGGTGCAGCAGATGCAGAGCGTCAGGAGATATATATAAAAGGACCATGAGTAATTCTGTACAATGTGTACATTTTTCTTTTTTGCAAGAGTAAGCCCTGCGTGTTTTATTTTCCAATGCACAAAATCACTGGGCTACACAATTTTGTAGTTCTATAAACAGGGTTGTTTCCTATCATGTCCCTTCAAGGATGATAAGGTTTTTGTATGGGGAGTGTTACCATCTAGTAAACCAGAAATTCCTAAAATAAATAATAATAATAATAAATTGCAGAAATAAATCTCACACAGTTTGTGGCTTAATCTGTAAAATAATCACATGTAGAATTCTGAATGACATTTGACCTGTGCATTAATTATATTTATTTTATTTTTAGGAGCGAATTGAATATTCAAAAACTTTCCAAGGCAAATACTTCAACTTTTTAGGCTATTTCTTCTCCATCTACTGTGTCTGGAAGATTTTCATGGTGAGAGTTGTTGCCCTTCTGCTTGTCTTTCAGTGATACAGCCCTAGCTCTGGGTGATATGAATAGGTTTGCCTGTTTTATGTCAGTTTAAAGCTACACATGGGGAGGTTGTAGGGCCCGTTATAAAGAGACCTAAATACTGTATATTAAACACTAAATACAAATCATGCAGCTCCCTCTAATTATGAGTGCTGCTATTTTGGAACCTAGGTTGCACTGCAGGTATCTGAAGGAGAGTTACTGCGCATGTGCAAACCCTTCAGCGCTGGAGTGCAGTGACACATGGCGCACCCATGACTAGAGGGAGGCGGGGCATAACATCAATACTATGCATTAAGGTGTGTTTTGTGTTTAAAGAGACAGTAAAGTCAAAATTAAACTCTTGTGATTCAGATAGAGCTTATAATTTTAAACAATGTTCCAATTTACTTCTATTATCTAATTTGCTTTCTTCTCTCTGTATACTTTGTTGAAAAGCATACCTAGGTAGGCTCAGGAGCAGCAATGCGCACTACTGGAGCTAATTGTTTGATTAGTGGCTGAACGTATATGCCTCTTGCCATTGGCTCACCAGATGAGTTCAGCAAGCTCCCCAGTAGTAAACTGCTGCTTCTTTAACAAAGGATACCAAGAGAATAACAAATTTGATAATAGAAGTAAAAAGTTGTTTAAATTTGTATTTTCTTTCTGAATCATAAAAGAAAAAAATGGATTTCATGTCCCTTTCTTTAATGTACTTTTAAATTATAGGGAAAAGTGGGCAGAATAGGCGATAGTATTCTATTACAACATTGTGCAAGGAAAGTGATAGATTGTTTATACAGCTTCCCAGTAGAGATAATCACAGCTTGAAACTCTGCATAAAACCAATGACAACTAACGGATGGTAAATGAATTAAACAGACATTTACACTGGCACCTGCATGAGAAATTAAATAGACATTTACACTGGCACCTGCATGAGATCTGCTGTCTGACAGTACACTATGTAGCTGAGTTCACCTGCTCCCTTGTCATTCTCTTGCAGGCAACTATTAATATTGTGTTTGACCGAGTTGGCAAAAATGATCCAGTCACAAGAGGAATAGAGATTACTGTGAATTATCTGGGCATACAGTTTGATGTAAGGACTTTAATTTTTTAATAACAAATATACCTTATTGTATCAACTTGTAAAGTGAACATATTTAGAAATGTTTCTAAAATAGAATAACATTGTGTAGTTCTATTTATGTATATATATATATATATATATATATATGTGTGTCCACGACCACGTCAAAGCCTCTTCTTTACTGGTCCCCAACTCACAGCCATACAATGCTGCTTTCAAACAAACACACTGAGATACAAACAAGGATGACACAGGCCCTATTTTTAATTTCCTTAGACACATATAAAACAGGGAAATGGACTGCACTCTTAAACCGGACTGGTTACACATCCCATTCCCCATTAAAACTCACAGCCCTAAATGCTCACCGACACACAGCTCTCAGTGACACAGGCAGTTAACCCCAAACAAGCCTGGGTGCAAAACCCATATTGAAAATGACAAAACAAAATTATTAACACAACACATAGAAAGTCTGGCACTCTCTTGCAAGCACACAGCTAGATTAAAACCAAAATTGAAGAATTAGTTACACCATATGGCTAAATGGTGATATGCCCAGAACCACGTCAAGGTCTCTTCTTCACTGGTTCCCTAACCTACAGCCACACAATGCAAACTCAACTGCCAGGGTTTCTGCTATTTATAATAATTAACATCACATAGGTTAGCAAGTCTTAACTTGTGTGATGTTAAAAATATATCACACACACAAATATAGTTGTAATATTGTTTTTTTCACTTGTAACTCTTTTAGTGTTCTAAATACAAGTTAAGAAACCGTCTGACTTGAACATATAATAAATCTAGTATCTTTATCTACCCAGGTTTGTTATTTTGGACTATTATATGCATCTAAAGTTCCAATTCCAGTATCGTTTTTATAATTGCAGTATTCACAGCATACTGTATATGGGTAACAATATTACCATTAATACATTAACCTTCATAAACATTAAGGTCTACCCATTCCCTATACCTGTCTGCTGGATTGTATAAAGTGCACTTAGTGTTCATGTGTATAAGTTGTACATGCATTATTTGTATTCTTGTTCTGTATCATTAGTTAAGAGTTGTACCCTGGTTTGATCAGCTGCTTGAATCTTGTACTTGCTATGAGGTGTGGGACGGACATAAAGTTCACTAATATATATCTGGGTTTTACTTTCTGCCCAGGTCAAGTTCTGGTCCCAGCACATCTCCTTCATCTTGGTTGGTATCATCATTGTGACATCCATCAGAGGCCTACTTATCACGCTCACCAAGGTATGAAACCTGGCGGTAAAACATATTGGCGAATGTGCTTTTACTGGTATTAGAAATGTTAGTGGATTTTACAATAAAGACAAGATCATTCATTTAACCTGCTATTTATTATAATATGTTCCATAAAATGCCACATCCCACCAATGATATCTCTATCCCATGATATCTAGAATTCTCATTTCTGATACTCTACTGATGAAACAAAATGCGAAGCTATAGTCGTCATCAGTATTAACACTAAATACATATGAAAGTTCTACGAAAAGTACCGCACATACAAACTCATGTTCATGGTCATGATTTCCTTCATATATTAACTACTTTCTCTTGCTGCATGACCTCTTGATTTAAATTTGTAATTGTTCTTATCTTCATCATTTACTTTTCAAACTTCAGTGCACAGTTAATTAGAAAAAAATCTAATAATAATGCCTTAATATCTTCCCTTTCAGTTTTTTTATGCCATTTCTAGCAGCAAATCCTCCAATGTAATTGTTCTGCTGTTGGCTCAGATCATGGTGAGTATTGCTACACAGTTCTCTCTAGTGGCTGCTTAGTGGTGCTATGCACACGTTGCTAACCTTTAATGTTTTTGTTTGAATTTTAAAGGGCATTAAGTATTTTTTTATACTACAGAATGTATCAACAGATAACCATGACATTGCACAAATACACAAAATAAATGTCTTTAAACATTTAAAATTGTTATTACGTTAGGCTTAGTGGGTTTGCAAATGAATGCCTCTTGAATATATTTACCTAGTCTCCTTTACTGAGGCCAATCAGAGACAAGATGTGAGGAGGGAGTGGAAAAAAATGACTTACTGATGTACTATGCAGAATAGAATAATGCATGTGAACTAGAAAGCGGCAGCTGTGAGGATATATTCGTATAGTTTGGTGATGAGGAACTGTTGGTGGTAAGTTTCTATGTAAAGGATGGGGAGAAGGTAATGATGACAGAGGATGGATATGTGCCCTTGTTAGACCAAGGAGGGCGGTTGACAAAGGATGAGTGTGTAAATATTTATGGAGTGTTTTATGTTATGGTATGCCTATGGGGAGGCAGTGCTGATGGTGATCGTTTATTTAGATGAATGAGTCTAGCAGAGGTATCAAAGAAACAGAGTTTGAGGTCAGATGAGAACCGTAGGCTCAACAAGTCTGCCCCAAATGTCCTAAAAATCTAAGCTAGTTTGTAGGATAGAAAACAAGTAAAAATAGAATGGGCCTTAGAGTTCCTGGTTAAGCATATGTCAATAATAATGCTGTGTATCAAACTGCTGCAAAGTTGCAATGCTCCTACGTTGCACAACATTCAAAGTCACAGTCCCTTACAAAATGCTATGTATTCATTGCCATCAATTGATACATCCAAGTAGCCTTACCAGGGTGCAGAGACTTCTATTTAGGATCCTTGGATCTCCACACCAAGCCCGTCGGCGTCTCTCACCCTCTATGGCAGGCAATCCTCACAAGTGTATCCGGATGACGTCACCGATTGGGGGCTGGACTGTCACGCTCAACGGAGCTTAATGCAGTAACACAATCTGCAGCAGTAATCCAAAGTGCTGGGAGCAAGCATACTGGTATAGGCGGTAGAAAGAATGAAAAAGGACGGTTCGCTCCAAGTATAAGTTCTTTATTCATGCAAATTAAAATATATTCCAGGAGGAAAGAAAAGTGAAATGAGTGTAGCACCACAGGCTTACGCGTTTTGGCTGGACGCCGTAATCATAGCCATAAGGTGCTACACTGAATACACAGCTTAAAAAGTGATTGACTAGTTACTATTGGTTAAAAGACAAACCATAACAAAGAAAATAAGCCCATTACACAGGTATAGCTATGGTAACAAGATGTCACACTTTAAGTACAAGGATAGAGTATTACTGTTAAATTGCAATTTCAAAAAATACATATAATGCAATATAAGAAACTCAGGTGATCTGGCGATATAGGTGAAAAAAAGAAAATAGACACTGCTAAACGAGCACAGGGTGCCCTTAGACAATAGAAAATATAGAGCCTCGATATAGCATTTAAAAGCTATGAATTCTAACACATCATACTGTGCAATTGAAACATAGTGAACTATTGTATGTTAACATAGCTCACCCAGATATATTGAGTAAGAATACATTATATACATAATGATTGAAACCGCCATGCTGGAGAAATGGTGTAAATAATACAATACACATTACAACCCAAATAGTTCTAAATACAGATAGATATACACTGATAGTTCCTATTGAATTTAGGAAACAAAGCTCATAGAATATATATGAAGTAGAAAGGAAGAACATTATGCACAATATATACACAATAAATACATAGGGAATCACTCCCAAAAGTTTATGAGATCATACCTAGAGTTTAAACCTGAGGGTATCCTAGTCCCCAAACGAAAAATCCAATACATTTCTCTTTTTGCTAGTAAATTATCTAAATCACCCCCTCTAATAGGAGTCTTCACTTTCTCAATAGCACACCATCTGAAAGTATTAAGTGTACTGTTGTGATAAACAGCAAAGTGTTGTACAAGTGGGGTACTGGACTTGTCAATTGAAATGGTAGAGAAATGCTCCCTAATACGGGAATTAATATCTCTACTAGTGAGACCTACATATTGTACCTTGCATGATATGCACGTGATAAGGTAGATGACACTTGTAGCTGTACAATTAAGACAAGATTTAATGTCAAACACATCACCAGTAACTTCCGATTTGAAACTAGTGGTTACCTGTACACAATCACAGGGTTTGCACTTTCGATGTCCACATTTGAACATGCCTAGGTGACGTAGCCACGAGCTCGAAGCTACAGTGGTCTGTCTCAATTGAGTGGGTGAAAGTATGGAAGCCAGGGTACGACATTTTCTATAAGAGCACCTCATGCCCCTAGAGAAAGTTGTTTGCAACGCATCATCTGCAGCTAAGATAGAAAAATGTTTTTTTACAATATTACAGATGTCAAAATACTGAGCACTATATGTCGTCACAAAGTTAGTACCCTCGAATCCATCCCGTCTACCATTTTTCATATCTTTCAGACAGGACTCTCTAGATTTGATCTGAACACACTTTCTAGCCCTTTTGATATCTTTAGACGTATAGCCCTATCTTTAAGTCTACGCTCCAAGATGTTGGCCTCCGCTTCAAAATCAGTTTGCTCACTAAAGTTTCTCTTGATTCTAGTATATTGTCCCTTGGCCACCGCAAAATATATATGTCTAGGGTGGCAACTTGAACCATGCAACAACATATTCCCAGAGATGGGCTTTCTATAGACCCCAGTGTTAATTTTACCATTCAAATCTCCTATGAGTACAAGATCTAGGTAATTGATCTTGTTTGGATTAAATTCATAGGTAAATTTTAAACCAATTTCATTATTATTTAGATAGTCTACAAAATCAGGTATCAGATCCGGGGGCCCGGTCCAAATCAGCAACAGGTCGTCTATAAACCGTTTGTAAAAATGTATGTTAGATTTGTACGGGTTTCTATCTCCAAAGATGTGCACCAGCTCCCACCAGCCCAAAAACAAATTGGTGTAAGAGGGGGCAAATTTTGCCCCCATGGCTGTGCCACATCTCTGGAGATAGAAACGGTCCTCGAATCTGAAGAAATTGTGGGTAAGAAGAAATGTAACCATCCTGACAACATATGCTTGAAAATCAACCGTATAATTGGTATTATTGTGCAAAAAGTACTTAATTGCCTTTATACCTTCAGAGTGTGGAATAGAGGAATAAAGTGCAACAGCATCAATGGTCAACCAAATATACTCTCTATCCCATGTAACTTGACTGATTAAATTCAAAATATGTTTAGTATCCTGTACAAAAGAAGCTAGGGAGTTTACCAGAGGCTGTAGGATTGAATCTAACCACTGTGAAGCATGTTCAAGTAGTGAATAAACTCCACTAACTACTGGTCTGCCTTGGACATTAGTAAGGGACTTGTGGATTTTTGGAAGATGGTGGAACCATGGTATCATTGGGAATTTCACATCCAAATATTCTGCTGTTTTTTGATCCAAAAAACCATGCTCAACACCATCATCCAAAATATCCACAAGTTCCCTTTTGTACTTACACGTAGGATCCCTAGGTAGTACCTCATAGTCATCAGGATTCGAAAGTTGTCTAAGGGCTTCAGATATATATTGACTCTTGTCCATAACCACGACAGACCCGCCCTTGTCTGCCTGGCGTATAACCAAAGTTTTGTTGCTTTCCAAGGATTTCGAAGCTTCTCTTTGAATACGGACAAGTTGTTTTTGGTATGTTTATTAGAAGCCTTCAATGACAAAAGATCTATTTCTACCCTCTTTCTACCCTTCTATGGAAGGTTTCCAAAACATTTCCCCTACTTTGTATGATTAAAATGCTTTTTGAGAGTTAAATTCCTAACAAGGCGATTTAAGTCAAGTAAGGTTTGAAATATATCAAAATCAGTAGTGGGTGCAAACCCTAATCCTAAACTTAACAATTGCTCTTGGTCAAGTGTAAGATCTGTACTAGACAAGTTTATTACATTTTTCATTTGTACTTGCTCATCAGGCGACTGCCCCTGAGCTGGTATCTCTCTTGTGTTGATTGAACTGGTTGTGTGACTGACATATTTGGTGTTTTCGTGCCCACTCCTTCTGAGACCTGTTCCAATGGAAAAATGTTTTCCAGATCTAATGCTATACTAGCTGTTCTATAATTAGACTGGGACCCCAAATACTGGTTGCCTTTGTAGGATAGCCTTATGCTTATCCCGGGCTTTAGTTAGTATGTAGGATAGCCTTATGCTTATGCCAGGCATTAGTTAGTAAGTAGGATAGCCTTATGCTTATCCCGGGCTTTAGTTAGTATGTAGGATAGCCTTATGCTTATGCCAGGCATTAGTTAGTATGTAGGATAGCCTTATGCTTATCCCAGGCATTCGTTAGTATGTAGGATAGCCTTATGCTTATCCCAGGCATTAGTTAGTATGTAAGATAGTCTTATGCTTATTCCAGGCATTAGTTAGTATGTAGGATAGCTTTATGCTTATCCCAGGCATTAGTTAGTATGTAGGATAGCCTTATGCTTATCCCAGGCATTAGTATGTAGATAGCCTTATGCTTATCCTGGGCATTAGTTAGTATGTAGGATATCCTTATGCTTATACCAGGCATTAGTTAGTAAGTAGGATAGCCTTATGCTTGTTCCTGGCATTAGTTAGTATGTAGGATAGCTTTATGCTTATCCCAGGCATTAGTTAGTATGTAGGATAGCCTTAATGCTTATCCCAGGCATTAGTTAGTTTGTAGGATAGCCTTATGCTTATCCCAGGCATTAGTTAGTATGTAGCATAGCCTTATGCTTATCCCAGGCATTAGTTAGTATGTAGGATAGCCTTATGCTTATCCCAGACATTAGTTAGTATGTAGGATAGCCTTATGCCTATTCCTGGCTGGCATTAGTATGTAGAATAGCCGTATGCCTATTCCTGGCTGGCATTAGTTTGTATGTAGGATAGCTTTATGCTTCTTCCAGGCATTAGTTAGTAAGTAGGATAGCTTTATACTTATCCCAGGCATTAGTTAGTATGTAGGATAGCCTTATGCTTATCCCGGGCTTTAGTTAGTATGTAGGATAGCCTTATGCTTATTCCAGGCATTAGTTAGTATGTAGGATAGCCTTATGCTTATCCCAGGTATTAGTTAGTATGTTGGATAGCCTTATTCTTATCCCAGGCATTAGTTAGTATGTAGGATAGCCTTATGTTTATCCCAGGCATTAGTTAGTATGTAGGATAGCCTTATGCTTATCCCAGGCATTAGTTAGTATGTAGGATAGCCTTATGCTTATCCCAGGCATTAGTTAGTAAGTAGGATATCTTTATACTTATCCCAGGCATTAGTTAGTATGTAGGATAGCCTTAAGCTAATACCAGACATTAGTTAGCATGTAGGATAGCCTTATGCTTATCCCAGACATTAGTTAGTATGTAGGATAGCCTTATGCCTATTCCTGGCTGGCATTAGTATGTAGAATAGCCGTATGCCTATTCCTGGCTGGCATTAGTTCGTATGTAGGATAGCTTTATGCTTCTTCCAGGCATTAGTTAGTAAGTAGGATAGCTTTATACTTATCCCAGGCATTAGTTAGTATGTAGGATAGCCTTATGCTTATCCCGGGCTTTAGTTAGTATGTAGGATAGCCTTATGCTTATTCCAGGCATTAGATAGTATGTAGGATAGCCTTATGCTTATCCCAGGTATTAGTTAGTATGTTGGATAGCCTTATTCTTATCCCAGGCATTAGTTAGTATGTAGGATAGCCTTATGTTTATCCCAGGCATTAGTTGGTATGTAGGATAGCCTTATGCTTATCCCAGGCATTAGTTAGTATGTAGGATAGCCTTATGCTTATCCCAGGCATTAGTTAGTAAGTAGGATATCTTTATACTTATCCCAGGCATTAGTTAGTATGTAGGATAGCCTTATGCTTATCCCAGGCATTAGTTAGTATGTAGGGTAGCCTTATGCTTATCCCAGGCATTAGTTAGTATGTAGGATAGCCTTATGCTTATCCCAGGCATTAGTTAGTAAGTAGGATATCTTTATACTTATCCCAGGCATTAGTTAGTATGTAGGATAGCCTTATGCTTATCCCAGGCATTAGTTAGTATGTAGGGTAACCTTATGCTTATCCCAGGCATTAGTTAGTATGTAGGATAGCCTTATCCTTATCCCAGGCATTAGTTATTATGTAGGATAGCCTTATGCTTATCCCAGGCATTAGTTAGTAAGTAGGATATCTTTATACTTATCCCAGGCATTAGTTAGTATGTAGGATAACCTTATGCTTATCCCAGGCATTAATTAGTATGTAGGATAGCCTTAAGCTAATACCAGACATTAGTTAGCATGTAGGATAGCCTTATGCTTATCCCAGGCATTAGTTAGTATGTAGGATAGCCTTATGTTTATCCCAGGCATTAGTCAGTATTTAGGATAGCCTTATGCTTATCCCAGGCATTAGTTAGTATGTAGGATAGCCTTATGCTTATTACAGGCATTAGTTAGTATGTAGAATAGCCTTATGATTACACTAGGCATTAGTTAGTATGTAGGATAGCCTTATGCTTATCTCAAGGATTAGTTAGTATGTAGGGTAGCCTTATGCTTATCCCAGGCATTAGTTAGTATGTAGAATAGCCTTATGTTTATCCCAGGCATTAGTCAGTATGTAGGATAGCCTTATGCTTATCCCAGGCATTAGTTAGTATGTAGGATAGCCTTATGCTTTTCTCAAGGATTAGTTAGTATGTAGGGTAGCCTTATGCTTATCCCAGGCATTAGTTAGTATGTAGGATAGCCTTATTCTTATCCCAGACATTAGTTAGAATGTAGGATAGCCTTATGCTTATCCCAGACATTAGTTAGTATGTAGGATAGCCTATGGTTATACCTGGCATTAGTTAGTATGTAGAATAGCCTTATACTTTTCTCATGCATTAGTTAGTATGTAGGATAGCCTTATGCTTATCCCAGGCATTAATTAGTATGTAGGATAGCCTTATGCTTCTACCAGGCATTAGTTAGTCTGTAGGATAGCCTTTTAGTATGTAGGATAGCCTTATGCTTATCCCAGGCATTAGTTAGCCTGTAGGATAGCCTTATGCTTTTGTCAGGCATTAGTTAGTATGTAGGATAGCCTTATGCTTATGTCAGGCATTAGTTAGTATGTAGGATAGCCTTATGCTTATCTCAGGCATTAGTTAGTATGTAGGATAGCCTTATGCTTATCCCAGGCATTATTTAGTTTATAGGGTAGCCTTATGCTTATCCCAGTCATTAGTTAGTATGTAGGATAGCCTTATGCTTATCCCTGGCATTAGTTAGTTTGTTGGATAGCCTTATGCTTATCCCAGGCATTAGTTAGTATGTAGGATAGCCTTATGCATACACCAGGCATTAGTTAGTATGTAGAATAGCCTTATGCTTATCCCAGGCATTAGTTAGTAAGTAGGATATCTTTATACTTATCCCAGGCATTGGTTAGTATGTAGGATAGCCTTATGCTTATCCCAGGCATTAGTTAGTATGTAGGATAACCTTATGCTTATCCCAGGCATTAATTAGTATGTAGGATAGCCTTAAGCTAATACCAGACATTTATAGCATGTAGGATAGCCTTATGCTTATCCCAGGAATTAGTTAGTATGTAGGATAGTCTTATGCTTATCCCAGGCATTAGTTAGTATGTAGGATAGCCTTATGCTTATCCCAGGCATTAGTTAGTATCTAGGATAGCCTTATGCTTATCCCAGGCATTAGTTAGTATGTAGGATAGCCTTATCCTTATCCCAGGCATTCGTTAGTATGTAGGATAGCCTTATGCTTATCCCAGGCCTTAGTTAGTATCTAAGATAGCCTTATGGTTATCCCAGGCATTAGTTAGTATGTAGGATAACCTTATGCTTATCTCAGGCATTAGTTTGTATGTAGGATAGTCTTGTTCTTATCCCAGGCAGTAGTTAGTAAGTAGGATAGTCTGGTTCTTATCCCAGGCAGTAGTTAGTAAGTAGGATAGCATTATGTTTATCCCAGGCATTAGTTAGTAAGTAGGATAGCCTTATGCTTATCTCGGTCTTTAGTTAGTATGTAGGATAGCCGTATGCTTATGCTAGACATTAGTATGTAGGATAGCCTTATGCTTATCCCAGGCATTAGTTAGTATGTAGGATAACCTTATGCTTATCCCAGGCATTAATTAGTATGTAGGATAGCCTTAAGCTAATACCAGACATTTATAGCATGTAGGATAGCCTTATGCTTATCCCAGGCATTAGTTAGTATGTAGGATAGCCTTATGTTTATCCCAGGCATTAGTCAGTATGTAGGATAGCCTTATGCTTATCCCAGGCATTAGTTAGTATGTAGGATAGCCTTATGCTTATTACAGGCATTAGTTAGTATGTAGGATAGCCTTATGCTTACACTAGGCATTAGTTAGTATGTAGGATAGCCTTATGCTTATCTCAAGGATTAGTTAGTATGTAGGATAGCCTTATTCTTATCCCAGGCATTAGTTAGTATGTAGGATAGCCTATGTTTATACCAGGCATTAGTTAGTATGTAGAATAGCCTTATGCTTATCCCAGGCATTACTTAGTCTGTAGGATAGCCTTTTAGTATGTAGGATAGCCTTATGCTTATCCCAGGCATTAGTTAGCCTGTAGGATAGCCTTATGCTTTTGTCAGGCATTAGTTAGTATGTAGGATAGCCTTATGCTTTTGTCAGGCATTAGTTAGTATGTAGGATAGCCTTATGCTTATGTCAGGCATTAGTTAGTATGTAGGATAGCCTTATGCTTATCCCAGGCATTATTTAGTTTGTAGGGTAGCCTTATGCTTATCCCAGGCATTAGTTAGTATGTAGGATAGCCTTATGCTTATCCCGGGCATTAGTTAGTATGTAGGATAGCCTTATGCTTATCCCGGGCATTAGTTAGTCTGTAGGGATAGCCTTATGCTTATCCCAGGCATTAGTTAGTCTGTAGGATAGCCTTATGCATACACCAGGCATTAGTTAGTATGTAGAATAGCCTTATGCTTATCCCGGGCATTAGTTAGTATGTAGGATAGCCTTATGCTTATCCCAGGCATTAGTTAGTATGTAGAGTAGCCTTATGCATATCCCAGGCATTAGTTAGTATGTAGGATAGCCTTATGCTTATCCCAGGCATTAGTTAGTATGTATGATAGCCTTATGCATACACCAGGCATTAGTTGTAGGATAGCTTTATGCTTCTTCCAGGCATTAGTTAGTAAGTAGGATAGCTTTATACTTATCCCAGGCATTAGTTAGTATGTAGGATAGCCTTATGCTTATCCCGGGCTTTAGTTAGTATGTAGGATAGCCTTATGCTTATCCCAGGCATTAGTTAGTATGTAGAGTAGCTTTATGCATATCCCATGCATTAGTTAGTATGTAGGATAGCCTTATGCATATCCCAGGCATTAGTTAGTATGTAGGATAGCCTTATACTTATCCCAGGCATTAGTTAGTATGTAGAGTAGCCTTATGCATATCCCAGGCATTAGTATGTAGGATAGCCTTATGCTTATCCCAGGCATTAATTAGTATGTAGGATAGCCTTATGCTTATGTCAGGCATTAGTTAGTTTGTAGGATATCCTTATGCTTATCTTAGGCATTAGTTAGTATGTAGGATAGCCTGTACTGATTTAGTAGCGTTCATTTTCACAGATTCTCGTTTATTTATATCCCTCTGGAGGTATTGCCCGCATAACTGCACACAATACTCAAGATGAGGCCTTACTAGTGATCTGTAAAGTTTCCCTGATACTCAGGAGAGGTGCAGGTGTCATTGGGAAGTCTATAAAGTAATAGGTTGCATAAGTCATGTATTAAATCTTGCAGAATTCACAAGGTTTGTGGTGACATCCCCCAGACTCTTTATATTCGCTTTCATAAAGAAAGTTGTAAAGATGTAAACTGAATGTACGGTAAATGATGACTGACAAGTCAGAGGTTACTTTGTTTTAAATTCAGAGGGGGACTTTTAAACCATTATTGCTACAACTTAAATCTGATCTTACATTTAAGCAATGATAGATTTGAGGTTTTCTAATGAATCTTTCCTGCAATCTAAAAGTTTATAAATTTAGGCCAAGACTGCTATACACTTTTGTCATCTTGTACTTGTCAACCCTCAGCAAGAGATTTTTAATACCAGTTTGACTAAGGAACTGTAAGAATTTCTTCAATGGTACATACATGTTGTTTTATTTTATTTATAAATGATATATTTCAGATAGTTGGGGAAATCTTTGGTATATTTATGTAATTTCTTATATAATTGGATATAAATACCCATTTACTTTCCTTGCAGGGCATGTACTTTGTTTCTTCTGTACTGCTTATTCGGATGAGCATGCCGCTGGAGTACCGTACAATTATTACTGAGGTGTTAGGTGAGCTCCAGTTCAACTTCTATCATCGCTGGTTTGATGTGATATTTTTGGTCAGTGCCCTATCGAGCATTCTCTTCTTGTATCTCGCACACAAACAAGCTCCAGAGAAGCACATGGGGTTATAACTCAAAAGCCCCCAAGGAACTGACTACTAAAAGTGACAGCCATGTTTGTCATGGCAACAGCCATCTTGTCTGATATTCTCAACACAGTGTGACGATCCTGCAGCACAGATCCACAGTGTACGAGCAAAGTGACTTCATAAGAGATTTAAAAGATAAAGAACTGGTTCAGTATTTATATTTGCTGCCCCACATGGGACATGGAATCACGCGCTTATTAAAAACTGGATTTTCAAAATCTGTGCAATTGATTTAGAATCAAATAACAAACTTATGCTAAATATAATCAAGTTCTAAAGAATACATATCAAACCTTTTTCGAGAGCAAAACAAATAGTTTTTTTTATCCCTCTCGATACTAGATGTAGCCACTGTCAGAATGCGTTAGCGATCAGCTGCAGCCCGATGCCAAGAAGTTGTTAAATTGAATGCTTGGTGTAATCACTTGAATGTTTGCAAGAGGGTCAGTTAAATTATTTGATTTCTTCCTAATGCAATGTCACAGCGATTTATAATCTTACCCTGTGTAGAAATTTCTGTTTATTAAATATTTTTTTATGTTTCTCTTTGTTTTTATTCACACAAAAATAGTTATGTTTTAATAAGTTTATTGATTTATTGAGGATTCTAAACATACGTTTTCTTCATCTTCAGCATAATATAAAATAAGCATAACAGAGCATAATAGAAAAAAAAATGAGAATTCATACAAGCGATACCCATAAACCAATATTGTCCAGCAATCAATGCACAACACCCTGCTGCACCAGACCCTGAGGAGTACGACACGTCTGGGCAGGTTGATAATGGGATCTATGTACATTGTACCAATAATATGTAGTAATCAAGACTGGAGGCCTCCTTTGTAGATAGAGATTGTTGTGTGTGCACCTACCTATCCATTTCCCTATTGCAAATCTCACTTGCATCCCAAATAAATTGCCTTTCCAGAAAAAAATCTCAAAATAAAAAGTGCACAAAGCAGTGTGTTTCTCTTGTAAGGTGTATCCAGTCCACGGATTCATCCATTACTTGTGGGATATTCTCCTTCCCAACATGAAGCTGCAAGAGGATCACCCACAGCAGAGCTGTCTATATAGCTCCTCCCCTATCTGCCACCCCCAGTCATTCTCTTGCAGCTCTCGACAAGGGAAGTAGCTAGAGAGATGTGGTGAATTAGTGTAGTTTATCTTCAATCAAAAGTTTATTATTTTCAAATGGTACCGGAGTTGTACTATTTTAGCCTCAGGCAGAAAGTTGAAGAAGAGTCTGCCTGAAGTTTTTTGATGATCTTAGCGGTTTGTAACTAAGATCCACTGCTGTTCTCACACATAACTGAAGAGATGGGTAACTTCAGCTTGGGGAATAGCGTGCAGGGTCTCCTGCTCTGAGGTATGTGCAGTTTTAAATTTTTCTAGAGAGATAATAAGCTAGAAAATGCTGACAATACCGGATTTATTTAAGGTAAGCCTGATTACAGTGATTTAATAACGACTGGTATCATGCTTGCTGTAAAGGGTAATATTTTTGTTATTTACTCTCATTACTGAATAGATATAACGTTTGCATGAGGTATATAAACGTTTATTACAAATTGGTGATAAAACTTTATTCTGGGGCCCAGTTTTTCCACATGGCTGACTAGATTTTGCCTAGGTATAGTCTTTTAAGGCCCTCTCACTGTGAGTACAGGTTGGGAGGGGCCTATTTTCGCGCCTAAATTGCGCAGTAGTTTTTGCAGCTTGAGACATCCAGCTTCCCTGAAGGAGTCCCCTGAACATATAGGACCTCTCTAAAGGGTTTTTGTGCCTTCCAAAGTCGTCGTATGGGCAGGTAGGAGCCACAGTAGAGCTGTGGCAGTTGGTTGTGACTGTTTAAAAACGTTTATCGTTTTTTTGATCCGGTTTTGAAACTAAGGGGTTAATCATCCATTTGCAAGTGGGTGCAATGCTATTTCAGTCTATTATGCACACTGTAAAAATTTCGCAAAATTTACTGCTTTTTTCACTGTTTTGCAGTTTCCGTGATTGTTTTTTTCTCTTAAAGGCACAGTACCGTTTTTATTTTTTGCTTGTTCACAGTTATTAAAGTGTTTTCCAAGCTTGCTGGTCTCATTACTAGTCTGTTTAAACATGTCTGACATAGAGGAAACTCATTGTTCATTATGTTTAGAAGCCATTGTGGAACCCCCTCTTAGAATGTGTACCAAATGCACTGATTTTACTATAGATTACAAAGACCATATTCTGGCTTTAAAAAATGTATCACCAGAAGAAATTGACAAGGAGGAAGTTATGCCGTCTAACTCTCCCCACGTGTCAGAACCTATAAATCCCGCTCAGGGGACGCCAAGTACATCTAGCGCGCCCATTGCGTATACCTTGCAAGACATGGCGGCAGTTATGAATCATACCCTTACAGAGGTATTATCTAAACTGCCAGAATTGCAAGGAAAGCGAGACAGCTCTGGGACTAGAATAAATACAGAGCTCTCTGACGCTTTAGTGGCTATCTCTGATACACCCTCACAATGTACTGAAGCTGAAGCAGGGGAGCTTCAATCTGTGGGTGATTTTTCTGATTCAGGGAAGATACTTCAACCTGATTCTGATATGTCTACATTTAAATTTAAGCTTGAGCACCAACGCATATTGCTCAGGGAGGTCTTAGCAACTCTGGACGACTGTGACACTATTGTAGTCCCAGAGAAATTATGTAGATTGGATAAATACTAGGCAGTACCTAGATAGCAAAAGATGAGGCAGCAGTCGGTTCCTTGTATGCGTAAAAAACAATTCTTTATTCTTCTTGTTTAAAACATTACTTCACATCACAGCAAACAGGTAAAAGGAATGCAGGTGGTTGACTAGTTTCGGCAATGCCGTAATCGTAAACCTGCAATCACTTAAGAGGTGAACATATTTAAAGGGATTGCTTAACACAGTGATTGGTCAATGTTAATGGGAGGTTACAACCCCTCCCTTACATATTAACCTCTTACTAGTAAATTACTTGTTGCATCTAAATGCAGCATTTAACATGAAAATATTCCAACTATGGCTATAGAACATCAATTAAATCGCTTGTTTAATACAAAATACAATTTATAAATTTATAAAATGCAATGATCTAGTTATCTTGAAAGCTGACCTGCAGGTTAGAGCCCTATGCAATGAGCGGAGAAAACCTTTACTAATAGATGTAGAACCTTTCATTTAGAGCTATGGTGTATCAAAATCATGTCAGAAATAGCAATAGTTAATTATTCAACACTCAATAGGCTGTTAATGAATATATTTCCAACGATATACAAAAATATATATATATATATGGTTACTAAGCTAGTAAGGGCCATCTTAAATTTTACGCCTAGTTTAGAAAACGTAGATGCCATCAATAATAATAGGACCATTCTCATGATAAACAAATATTGCTGTAAACCTTAAAATATTTTGACAGATGTGTGGTGATTGATAACACCAACAAATTAATTTGCCATAAGAGCTATTATTTAGGAAAAACATGGGAAAACTATTTGATAATGGTAGCCATTAAATATTTTCTAACACATGTATGTTACTATTGAGTATGTTTAAACACATTGAAGTGCCCATAGTAATGTATATTATATATATAGCCAGTCCGTGAGTTTGAATCTATAGAGCAGAAACCAGCTTGTCAATCACAATATTGCAACAATATATGTGTGTGTTTTGTTTTCAAAAGAAACTAGTGCCAGATCAGTCACGGTGGAAGATTGGCAGTATTACAAATATTACAACTATTATGATTGTTACAAACATGGTCTAGTGGGCACCAGTCCAAATCAATGGGATAAATATGTAAAGGGTAACAGTGTAGGTAATAATGGAACTCTCTAAGTGATTGCAGGTTTATGATTACGGCATTGCCGAAACTAGTCAACCACTTGCATTCCTTTTACCTGTTTGCTGTGATGTGAAGTAATGTTTTAAACAAGAAGAATAAAGAATTGTTTTTTACGCATACAAGGAACCGACTGCTGCCTCATCTTTTGCTATCTATTTACTTTGGGATGACAAGGAGTCCCTGTTCTTTGGCAGTTTGTCCCTTCGAAGATCCTCAAACTTCGGTTTCCACTGTGAAGTCAATACAGTGCAAGCACCGTGTCTCCTGGATGGTGATAGGCTGAAGGCGGCACACCCCCAACTATGCACAACCCCGATGACGTCACACGCCAAGCTGCGGAGGCCCGACATTTGAAATTAGAAGCGGTACGGAGAGGAGCTAATTCCTATAGGTGAACCGGCGGCTTTAGCCGCAGATTGTCCCCATTTAGGATTATACCTCTGAGGAGTTCGCCACTAAGTTTCTTTTGGGCCGACAAGAAACCTCCTATGGCAGAAGGGTGAGTCTTTTACTTTCACCCTATTCCGCATCAGTGGATGCCTTGGAGGATTGAGGTTGTTGAAGCTTCCTTGGGGGGTGTGTATGTTAAGCCTATATGCCTGTTTTTCACGGAACATTGCCTTAAAGTGACATTTTAAACCGAAGTTCAGATATCCACTAGAGTGTGTTTGTTTCGCCTGGGATAATTTTCTATTGTTGTTATAGGCAGTACTTACTTACACTGATGTTTTTCCAATCCCTAAGAGGTTTTCTGAAATTATTACTAAGGAATGGGATAGACCAGGTGTACTGTTCTCTCCCCCTCCTGTTTTTAAAAAGATGTTTCCTATAGACACCGCTACACGGGACTTGTGGCAGACGGTCCCTAAGGTGGAGGGAGCAGTTTCTACTCTAGCTAAGCGTACCACTATCCCTGTCGAAGACAGTTGTGCTTTTCTAGATCTAATGGATAAAAAATTAGAGGGTTACCTTAAGAAAATTTTTATTCAACAAGGTTTTATTCTCCAGCCTCTTGCATGCATTGCCCCAGTCACTGCTGCTGCGGCTTTCTGGTTTGAGTCTCTAGAGGAGGCTCTACAGGTTGAAACCCCGTTGGAAGATATTATTGACAAGCTTAGGGCCCTTAAGCTAGCCAATTCATTTGTTTCTGACGCCGTTGTTCATTTAACCAAACTAACGGCTAAAAATTCAGGTTTTGCTATTCAGGCGCGTAGGGCGCTATGGCTTAAATCCTGGTCAGCTGACGTGACTTCAAAGTCTAAACTTCTCAACATTCTCTTCAAAGGACAGACCCTATTCGGGCCTGGACTGAAGGAGATCATTTCTGACATCACTGGAGGAAAAAGTCACGCCCTTCCTCAAGACAGGTCCAACAAATTAAGGACCAAACAGTCTAGTTTTTGGCCCTTTCGAAACTTCAAGAGTGGCGCAGCTTCAACTTCCTCTAACACAAAGCAAGAGGGAACTTTTGCCCAGTCTAAGCCGTTCTGGAGACCTAACCAGGCTTGGAACAAGGGGAAACAGGCCAAAAAGCCTGCTGCTGCCTCTAAGACAGCATGAAGGAGCAGCCCCCGATCCGGAAACGGATCTAGTAGGGGGCAGACTCTCTCTTCGCCCAGGCTTGGGATCCCTGGGCATTGGAAATTGTGTCCAAGGGTTATCTCCTGGAATTCAAAACCTCTCCCCCAAAAGGGAGATTTCATCACATTTATCTGTAAACCAGATAAAGAGAGAGGCATTCTTACATTGTGTTCGAGACCTCCTAGTTATGGGAATGATCCACCCAGTTCCAAAGGAGGAACAGGGGCAGGGCTTTTATTCAAATCTGTTTGTGGTTCCCAAGAAAGAGGGAACATTCAGACCAATCTTAGATCTCAAGATCTTAAACAAATTTCTCAGAGTCCCATCCTTCAAGATGGAGACTATTCAAACCATCCTTCCTATGATCCAGGGGGTCAATATATGACTACTGTAGACTTAAAGGATGCTTATCTTCACATCCCGATACACAAAGATCATCATTGTTTTCTCAGGTTTGCCTTTCTAGACAGGCACTACCAGTTTGTGGCTCTTCCCTTTGGGTTGGCCACGGCACCAAGAATCTTTACGAAGATTCTAGGGTCCCTCCTAGCGGTCCTAAGGTCGTGGGGTATAGCAGTAGCCCCTTACTTAGACGACATTCTAATACAGGCGGCGACTTTTCAAATCACAAGGTCCCATACGGACATTGTTCTGGCATTTCTGAGGTCCCATGGGTGGACGGTGAACGAAGAAAAGAGTTCTCTATCACCTCTAACAAGAGTTTCATTCCTAGGGACTCTGATAGATTCGGTAGAAATGAAGATTTACCTAACGAAGGCCAGATTGTCAAAACTTCTAGACTCTTGCCGTGTTCTTTATTCCACTTCTCGTCCTTCAGTGGCTCAGTGTATGGAAGTAATCGGTTTAATGGTAGCGGCAATGGACATAGTACCGTTTGCCCGCCTACATCTCAGGCCGCTGCAACTTTGCATGCTCAGTCAGTGGAATGGGGATTACACAGATTTGTCCCCTCTACTAAATCTGGATCAAGAAACCAGGGATTCTCTTCTCTGGTGGCTATGTCAGGTCAATCTGTCCAAGGGGATGAGCTTCCGCAGGCCAGATTGGACTATAGTAACGACAGATGCCAGCCTTCTCGGCTGGGGTGCAGTCTGGAACTCCCTGAAGGCTCAGGGCTCGTAGACTCAGGAGGAGGCACTCCTTCCGATAAACATTCTGGAACTAAGAGCGATTTTCAATGCTCTTCAGGCGTGGCCTCAGCTAGCTGGGGTCAGGTTCATCAGATTTCAGTCGGACAATATCACGACTGTAGCCTACATCAACCATCAGGGGGGAACAAGGAGTTCCCTAGCAATGTAGTAGGTTTCAAACATAATTCTATGGGCAGAGGTTCACTCCTGCCATCTTCCAGCTATCCATATCCCAGGTGTCGAGAACAGGCGGATTTTCTAAGTCGGCAGACTTTTCATCCGGGAGAATGGGAACTCCATCCGGAGGTATTTGCTCAGTTGATTCAACTTTGGGGCAAACCAGAACTGGATCTCATGGCGTCTCGCCAGAACGCCAAGCTTCCTTGTTACAGGACCAGGTCCAGGGACCCCAAGGCAACGCTGATAGATGCTCTAGCAGCGTCTTGGTCCTTCAACCTGGCTTATGTGTTTCCACCGTTTCCTCTGCTCCCTCGTCTGATTGCCAAGATCAGGCAGGAGAGAGCTTCTGTGATTTTGATAGCACCTGCGTAGCCACGCAGGACTTGGTATGCAGACCTGGTGGACATGCCATCTTGTCCACCATGGACCCTGCCGCTGAGGCAGGACCTTCTACTTCAGGGTCCTTTCAACCATCCAAACTTAATTTCTCTGTGTCTGACTGCTTGGAGTTTGAACACTTGATTTTATCAAAGCGTGGTTTCTCTGAATTGGTCATTGATACCTTAATTCAGGCTCGAAAGCTGGTTACCAGGAAAATCTATCATAAGATATGGTGTAAATATCTTCATTGGTGTGAATCCAAGGGTTACTCATGGAGTAAGGTCAGGATTCCTAGAATATTATCTTTTCTCCAAGAAGGATTGGAGAAGGGATTGTCGGCTAGTTCCTTAAAGGGACAGATTTCTGCTCTGTCTATTCTTTTGCACAAGCGTCTGGCTAATACTCCAGACGTTCAGGCGTTTTGTCAGGCTTTAGTTCGAATCAAGTTTGTGTTTAAACCTGTTGCTCCACCCTGGAGTCTAAATTTAGTTCTTAAAGTTCTTCAAGGGGTTCCGTTTGAACCTTTGCATTCCATAGATATCAAGCTGTTGTCTTGGAAAGTTCTGTTTTTGGTAGCTATCTCCTCAGCTCGACGAGTTTCGGAGTTATTGGCTTTACAATGTGATTCTCCTTATCTAATTTCCCATGCTGATAAGGTAGTATTGCGTACCAAACCTGGGTTTCTTCCTAAGGTGGTATCTAATAAGAATATCAATCAGGAGATTGTTGTTCCTTCACTATGTCCTAATCCTTCTTCAAAGAAGGAACGTCAATTACACAATCTTGATGTGGTCCGTGCTTTAAAATTCTATTTACAAGCCACTAAAGATTTTCGTCAAACATCTGCTTTGTTTGTGGTTTACTCTGGACAGAGGAGAGGCCAAAAGGCTTCGGCAACTTCTCTTTCTTTTTGGTTAAGAAGCTTAATCCGCTTTGCTTACGAGACTGCTGGCCAGTAGCCTCCTGAGAGAATTACAGCTCATTCCACTAGAGCAGTAGCTTCCACATGGGCTTTTAAAAATGAGGCTTCTGTTGAACAAATTTGTAAGGCTACAAAAGACAAGAAAAGACAGATGCGCCACATGGCCCAATATTGTTTGGTCCAAAATCAACTATATGTATGAGGGATTGAACTCACATTTAGGAGAGCACCTCAATCAGTGCTAAGGGAGCAGTCTGGGATCTATAACAGTCACCCAGAAGACCAACAGCCGGCAATGGTGTGATGTCTGTATCAGAGAGATAAGAGGAGACAAAGGTGCCTATATGGCCTAGTATTGCTTATACACGGATAAATCAATTGCGAGATAGAAGAGTGGTACTCACAATAGTTGTAGCATCTCCTTTGATGCTATAGAGGCAAGGTGGGATCAAAATAGTCACCCACCAGACTAGATTACAGGCCAACTGGACACAGGTGGATCATCCAGGGAAATTGGGAATCAGGGCAGATTCAGGATACAGCAGCAATCAGGGTTATCCAAGAATGTATCCCTCTCAGCCAAGGGTGAAAAGATGGTAGCAAATAATAGCAGCAAGTGTTCAAATATAAAAATTAATTTATTAAAATAATAAAAACAGAGCGACGCGTTTCTCAGCAACAAGCTGATGAAACAGCTTGTTGCTGAGAAACGCGTCGCTCTGTTTTTATTATTTTAATAAATTAATTTTTATATTTGAACACTTGCTGCTATTATTTGCTACCATCTTTTCACCCTTGGCTGAGAGGGATACATTCTTGGATAACCCTGATTGCTGCTGTATCCTGAATCTGCCCTGATTCCCAATTTCCCTGGATGATCCACCTGTGTCCAGTTGGCCTGTAATCTAGTCTGGTGGGTGACTATTTTGATCCCACCTTGCCTCTATAGCATCAAAGGAGATGCTACAACTATTGTGAGTACCACTCTTCTATCTCGCAATTGATTTATCCGTGTATAAGCAATACTAGGCCATATAGGCACCTTTGTCTCCTCTTATCTCTCTGATACAGACATCACACCATTGCCGGCTGTTGGTCTTCTGGGTGACTGTTATAGATCCCAGACTGCTCCCTTAGCACTGATTGAGGTGCTCTCCTAAATGTGAGTTCAATCCCTCATACATATAGTTGATTTTGGACCAAACAATATTGGGCCATGTGGCGCATCTGTCTTTTCTTGTCTTTTGTAGATTGCTGCTTTTGATCCCGGCCTGGATCTCTACAGATAGCTGCCTCAATTTTCTCACCAGAGACTTGCTACTCAATATTGTGACTTTATAACTCAACGTACATTGATTCATTCACTTATGTTCACCTCTGATATTGACTTATGATATATCATTGCTCATCACACACCATATGTTATTGTATTATTGGTTTACCATACTGCTTCTCACTTTGAGATATTTTATATTGTAGTATAGTCACTTATAACTACATTTTAATTTGTCTTTCTCTATGAGGTAATGTTCTCTCTTTATGAGGTTTAATTCTTTCTCTGCTGAGGTTTAATTCTTTCTCTACTGAGGTTGTTATATTTCCACACAGTGGATCCCTAATTAATTATTTATTTGTATATCACTAGATTCAGTGAATATATTGTCATAGGGCGCCCCCTCCCTTACTGTTAAATTTGTAAGGCGGCGACTTGGTCTTCGCTTCATACCTTTTCTAAATTCTACAAATTTGATACTTTTGCTTCTTCGGAGGCTGTTTTTGGGAGAAAGGTCTTACAGGCAGTGGTGCCTTCCGTTTAAGCGCCTGCCTTGTCCCTCCCTTCATCCGTGTCCTATAGCTTTGGTATTGGTATCCCACAAGTAATGGATGAATCCGTGGACTGGATACACCTTACAAGAGAAAACAAAATTTATGCTTACCTGATAAATTTATTTCTCTTGTGGTGTATCCAGTCCACGGCCCGCCCTGTCATTTTAAGGCAGATGTTTTTTATTTTTAAACTACAGTCACCACTGCACCCTATAGTTTCTCCTTTCTCTTGCTTGTCTTCGGTCGAATGACTGGGAGGTGGCAGTTAGGGGAGGAGCTATATAGACAGCTCTGCTGTGGGTGATCCTCTTGCAGCTTCCTGTTGGGAAGGAGAATATCCCACAAGTAATGGATGAATCCGTGGACTGGATACACCACAAGAGAAATAAATTTATCAGGTAAGCATAAATTTTGTTTTTTGATTGTATACAAAAAAAAGTGCACTCACAAAGCAAAATAGCTGTTTGTCTTGCTGACCTCCTTTTTCTCATATTGCCTGAGATCCTGGCTTTTAATATATTGCTTTAATAAAGACTTGCTTTTTACTCCAACTTCGGCTGGTGCTCCTAATTTGTGTGCTCTTGCTCACAAAGGAAAAGCCTTAGGGGCCTATCTATCAAGCTTTGTATGGAACTTTAAGCCCCGTGTTTCTGGCGAGCCTTCAGACTCGCCAGAAACACCAGTTATGAAGCAGCGGTCTAAAGACTGTTCGTCAATAACCTGTCCACTTGCTCTGAGGAGGCGGACAGACATTGTCACAATTCAACCTGATCGAATACGATCGGGTTGATTGACACCCCCCTGCTAGCGGCCAATTGGCCGAGAATCTGCAGGGGGGCGGCGTTGCACCAGCAGTCACAAGAGCTGCTGGTGCAATGCTGAATACGGAGAGCGTATTGCTCTCCGCATTTAGCGAGGTCTGTCGGACATGATCTGCAATGTCGGATCATGTCCGACAGGCCTTTCATAAATAGGCCCCTAAATCCTCTCCAGCACTCTCAGCCACAGGCACCATCATGGATGAACCAAGCCCTGCCCAAAAAGTGTTTAATTTTCACTCAACCAACGCAGGAACAACATAGTGGTTTACTGTAATTGTTTGGGTCAGAGTCACAGCAGCCCTGTAATGTGTCATGTAATCTGTTTCTTAGTGACCCACGTAAGAGTGGCAGCACCACTAGAATTACTGCTCTCACTGTTGACAATGTCACAATATCCAGTGTTCACTTTACTCCAGTGCGAAATATTCAGGCTACTAGCAGAATAGGAGTCTGTTTCCAGCACTATCAAAAACAGTGTCAGATGTGAGCCTTATGTCTACCTTTTGCACCAAGGACCAAGCTTTCAGTTTACACAAAAAAAAAAAACTGCACTAGGCGCCTAAGGAACTAGAGGAGGAGCAGCACTGAAAGCTGCGAAAGAGTGAAACGCAACAAAAGAGAACAATGTTGTTTCCTAGGGGAAGAATATGCTCATCTGCAGCACACCAGACTACCTCTGCAGCTCATCCTCAGCACACCAGACTACCTCTGCAGCTCATCCTCAGCACACCAGACTACCTCTGCAGCTCATCCTCAGCACACCAGACTACCTCTGCAGCTCATCCTCAGCACACCAGACTACCTCTGCAGCTCATCCTCAGCACACCAGACTACCTCTGCAGCTCATCCTCAGCACACCAGACTACCTCTGCAGCTCATCCTCAGCACACCAGACTACCTCTGCAGCTCATCCTCAGCACACCAGACTACCTCTGCAGCTCATCCTCAGCACACCAGACTACCTCTGCAGCTCATCCTCAGCACACCAGACTACCTCTGCAGCTCATCCTCAGCACATCAGACTACCTCTGCAGCTCATCCTCAGCACACCAGACTACCTCTGCAGCTCATCTGCAGCACACCAGACTACCTCTGCAGCTCATCCTCAGCACACCAGACTACCTCTGCAGCTCATCCTCAGCACACCAGACTACCTCTGCAGCTCATCCTCAGCATACACTTGTATGCTGCACCAAAGGGCTCACTCCTTGAGTTACAATGAAAGCACTTAATATAAATTACCTCTCAGTTACCCCTGCTCTTAAACTGAGTTACTGCTACACATAAAGTAAGATACCGCAGCATATAGTGTGATACCCCTGCACGTATGTGCTACCGCTGAAATATGTTAATTAACCATTTAATCTCTATACATATAATAGACTGACCCTGCACCTATACTGAACTAGCCCTGTACATAAACCTGACATTCCTGCACCTATACTGAAATAGCCGTGTACATAAAGCTGACTTATTCCTGCACCTATACTGAACTAGCCCTGTACATAAACAGAACTTATTCCTGCACCTATACTGAACTAGTCCTGTACATAAACCTGACTTATTCCTGCACCTATACTGAACTAGTCCTGTACATAAACCTGACTTATTCCTGCACCTATACTGAACTAGCCCTGTACATAAACATGACTTATTCCTGCACCTATACTGAACTAGCCCTGTACATAAACATGACTTATTCCTGCACCTATACTGAACTAGCCCTGTACATAAACATGACTTATCCCTGCACCTATACTGAACTAGCCCTGTACATAAACATGACTTATCCCTGCACCTATACTGAAATAGCCCTGTACATAAACATGACTTATTCCTGCACCTATACTGAACTAGCCCTGTACATAAACATGACTTATTCCTGCACCTATACTGAACTAGCCCTGTACATAAACATGACTTATTCCGGCACCTATACTGAAATAGCACTGTACATAAACATGACTTATCCCTGCACCTATATTGATCTAGCCCTTTACATAAACATGACTTATCCCTGCACCTATGCTGAACTAGCACTGTACATAAACCTGACTTATCCCTGACATCCCTGCACCTATAATGAACTAGCACTGTACATAAACCTAACTTATCCCTGCACCTATAATGAACTAGCACTGTACATAAACATGACTTATCCCTGCACCTATAATGAACTAGCCCTGTACATAAACCTGACTTATCCCTGCACCTAAGCTGACCTAGCCCTGTACATAAACCTGACTTATCCCTGCACCTATACTGATCTAGCTCTTTACATAAACCGGACTTATTCCTGCACCTATACTGATCTAGCCCTGTAAATAAACATGACTTATCCCTGCACCTATACTGATCTAGCCCTTTACTTAAACCGGACTTATTCCTGCACCTATACTGAACTAGCCCTGTACATAAACATGACTTATTCCTGCACCTATACTGAACTAGCCCTGTACATAAACATGACTTATTCCTGCAGCTATACTGAACTAGCCCTGTACATAAACGTGACTTATCCCTACACCTATGCTGAACTAGCCCTGTACATAAACGTGACTTATCCCTGCACCAATACTGTACTAGCCCTGTACATAAACATGACTTATCCCTGCACCTATACTGAATTAGCCCTGTACATAAACGTGACTTATTCTGGCACCTATACTGAACTAGCCCTGTACATAAACATGACTTATCCCTGCACCTATACTGAACTAGCCCTGTACATAAACGTGACTTATTCTGGCACCTATACTGAACTAGCCCTGTACATAAACGTGACTTATCCCTGCACCTATACTATACTAGCCCTGTACATAAACGGGACTTATCCCTGCACCTATACTGAACAAGCCCTGTACATAAACGGGACTTATCCCTGCACCTATACTGAACAAGCCCTGTACATAAACAGAACTTATTCCTGCACCTATACTGAACAAGCCCTGTACATAAACATGACTTATTCCTGCACCTATGCTGAACTAGCTCTGTACATAAACGTGACTTATCCCTGCACCTATACTGAACTAGCCCTGTACATAAATGTGACATCCCTGCACCTATGCTGAATTAGCCCTGTACATAAACCTGACTTATCCCTGCACCTATACTGAATTAGCCCTGTACATAAACATGACTTATCCCTGCACCAATGCTGAATTAGCCCTGTACATAAACCTGACTTATTCCTGCACCTTTACTAAACTAGCCCTGTACATAAACCTGACTTATTCATGCACCTATACTATACTAGCACTGTACATAAACATGACTTATTACTGCACCTATACTGAACTAGCCCTGTACATAAACCCGAATTATTCCTGCACCTATACTGAACTAGCACTGTACATAAACCCGACGTATTCCTGCACCTATACTGAACTAGCACTGTACATAAACCCGACGTATTCCTGCACCTATACTGAACTAGCCCTGTACATAAACCCGACTTATTCCTGCACCTATACTGAACTAGCCCTGTACATAAACCCGACTTATTCCTGCACCTATAATGAACTAGCCCTGTACATAAACATGATTTATCCCTGCACCTATACTGACCTAGCCCTGTACATAAACATGATTTATCCCTGCACCTATACTGACCTAGCCCTGTACATAAACATGACTTATCCCTGCACCTATACTGACCTAGCCCTGTACATAAACCTGACATCCCTGCACCTATAATGAACTAGCACTGTACATAAACCTGACATCCCTGCACCTATAATGAACTAGCACTGTACATAAACCTGACATCCCTGCACCTATAATGAACTAGCACTGTACATAAACAGAACTTATTCCTGCACCTATACTGAATTAGCACTGTACATAAACATGACAGCCCTGCAACCATAATGAATTAGCACTGTACATAAACATCACTTATTCCTGCACCTATAATGAACTAGCCCTGTACATAAACCTGACTTATCCCTGCACCTATACTGAACTAGCCCTGTACATAAATGTGACTTATCCCTGCACCTATACTGAACTAGCCCTGTACATAAATGTGACTTATCCCTGCACCTATACTGAACTAGCCCTGTACATAAATGTGACTTATCCCTGCACCTATACTGAACTAGCCCTGTACATAAATGTGACTTATCCCTGCACCTATACTGAACTAGCCCTGTACATAAATGTGACTTATCCCTGCACCTATACTGAACTAGCCCTGTACATAAACAGAACTTATTCCTGCACCTATGCTGAACTAGCCCTTTACATAAATGTGACTTATCCCTGCACCTATACTGAATTAGCCCTGTACATAAACATGACTTATCCCTGCACCTATACTGAATTAGCCCTGTACATAAACATGACTTATCCCTGCACCTATACTGACCTAGCCCTGTACATAAACATGACTTATCCCTGCACCTATACTGAACTAGCCCTGTACATAAATAGAACTTATTCCTGCACCTATGTTGAACTAGCCCTGTACATAAACCTGACTTATCCCTGCACCAATGCTGAACTAGCACTTTACATAAATGTGACATCCCAGCACCTATGCTGAATTAGCCCTGTACATAAACGTGACCTATCCCTGCACCTATACTGAACTAGCCCTGTACATAAACCTGACTTATCCCTGCACCAATGCTGAACTAGCCCTGTACATAAACTGAATTTATTTCTGCACCTATACTGAGCTAGCCCTGTACAGAAACCTGACATCCCTTTACATAAATATGACTTATCCCTGCACCTATACTAAACTAGCCCTGTACATAAACATTACTTATTCCTGCACCTATACTGAACTAGCCCAGTACATAAACATTACTTATCCCTGCACCTATACTGACCTAACCCTGTACATAAAAATGACTTATTCCTGCACCTATAATGAACTAGCACTGTACATAAACATGACTTATCCCTGCACCTATACTGAACTAGCCCTGTACATAAACCTGACTTATCCCTGCACCTATACTGAACTAGCCCTGTACATAAACATGACTTATTCCTGCACCTATACTGAACTAGCCCTGTACATAAACATGACTTATTCCTGCACCTATACTGAACTAGCCCTGTACATAAACCTGACTTATCCCTGCACCTATACTGACCTAGCCCTGTACATAAACATGACTTATTCCTGCACCTATACTGAACTAGCCCTGTACATAAACATGACTTATTCCTGCACCTATACTGAACTAGCCCTGTACATAAACCTGACTTATCCCTGCACCTATACTGACCTAGCCCTGTACATAAACATGACTTATTCCTGCACCTATACTGAACTAGCCCTGTACATAAACATGACTTATTCCTGGGACACTTCCGGTGGGCGGGCTGAGGAGAGAGCAGCTCAGAGTGAGAGCTCCAGAGCTGAAAACTTGTAATAAGTGATCTACCCGTGGCAAATATAACTGCAGTAGTGAAATTTCGCCCTCCCAAGAGCCCAAGTGCACCCAGGCCTTGGTACGTCTGGTGCCCGGCAACTTTTGCACTGGTTAACACCATTGACCCCCACCGCAAGTCTGTCAGCACATGAAGTGCACTTGTAAATAGTGGCGCCACAGACTCTCACTTTGACTCAGCGACAGCACCTGGATGAGGCCCCGGTACAGGCTAAAGGATGAAGGTTTGGTTTAGCGCCTCATACTCTGGGCAGAAGCCCGATTGTGCAGCGGTGACAAGGCCGGCCTTCTTCCCCCCGTGTACTTACACTCAACGCACGGGCTTGCTGAGGACCAGAGGAAAGCCAGAGTCCTAGATAGAGAGCTTATTTCTGCTTCTTCCGGTGGGGACCCTGAGAAGGACGTAGAGAGCGGATTGCCGAAGACAGCCACCTGAAACAAATGGACTCACCCTTCCACAGCAGACATCTTCCAGTGGCGCGAAGGTTCCGGGCGCCATCTTGCCCTGCACGCACCTGGCTGGGGAGCAATCATTCCACTTCTCATACCGCCGTCTGGAGCAGGCACCTAAACACTGTCTGACAGCTGGTTGTCTCCCCTGACGGTCTCCTGAACACACGGGAGTGGCTCTTCACCTGGCTTTGGTTCGGAGGAACAAGGACAGGGTAACGTACGGCACTTGCACCCTTGCACAGGCCCTTTTTATATAACTTAAGGGCACTTCTCTGTTGAGGGCTGGGATAACACCCCACTATAGACATTGCACTCCCCAAATCAGAGAACATAGCGCCTTAATTACGCTGCTTATGCCTATGCTGCCTAGGGCCACAGGCATCGATTTCACAGCATCTAGTGGATGGGAGCTTTGTTCAGACTGTGTGTGGTGGGGGGTTTAGACATATTGACTGCCTTTTAAGGATAGGGCTACAGCCTGAGCTTCAGTGGAGGACCTACACTTTATAGCCTTAAATGGAACTTCCAAGGAGGGACTGAAAAACTGGCCTTTCCTTTTTTTTTTCTTGTCATTCTCCTGGCCCCAGCTACCTAGTCCAGGACATTAAGCTGAACACATGGGAGTTTAATCTCTGACCAAGGGCTCTACTTGAGGACACTGAAAATTGTATTCTTTCAATTGCTGAGGAAAATTTGTATGTGCCAATTTACTGTATTCACTGTGTTTTTTTTTTTTTTTCCTTTTCTTTATTTTCATTATTTGCTCACTAAAACATAACTAGGTCACACTGTGTTGGTACATGGATAAATTTTTGTCTGGGGGTAAGATGTCAGGCAAGAATAAAAACGTGAATAAGAACAGGGGAGCTGCTGACCACCTGCAAGATGCACCCTCTATTGGGCAGGAAACCACTGCAAATTCTATGGACACACATGTAGTGGTTCAGCAGCTTTCCTCTATTTTCCTCCCAAAGATAGAAAACCTCCAAAAGGGTCTAGACCATTTGACTGGGGAAATGAAACAATTTTCTGTCAGGTTCACCGAAATGGAGGATAGGGTGTCAGGGCTGGAGGATACGTCAGTAACACACGACACGCAGTTAGACGCTCTACTGAAACAAAACATAAATCTGCACCAGAGGTTAGAAGACTTAGAAAACAGGTCACGCCGCAATAATTTGCGCATACTAGGAATTCCTGAAAGTGTGAAACCTAAAGATCTTATCTGCTTTGTAGAGGACACCCTGCATAGGCTCCTTAAATTAACCCCAGCTGTGTTCAAAGGTAGTATAGAACGGGCTCATAGGGTAGGCCCAGAAAGGCAAACAGAGAGGGGCAATACACAACCCAGACAAGTTTTGACCAGGTTGCTACATTTTTAGCTCAAAGTAGAGATGCTGCGAGCTTATAGAAGAGCTTCCCCTGTTTTGTTTGAAGGCTCTAAGCTATTAATATTTCAAGATTACGCTTCTGAGCTAATGAGAAAGCGTAAAGAATTCTCTCCAATATGTTCTGAATTGAATAAGAAAGGGAAAAAAGTGTACCTCCTATACCCAGCTAGACTGAAGCTGTTGACCCCCTCTGGCCCTAAATTTTTTGACACCCCGCAAGAAGCTAATGAGTACTTGGGTAATGTTGGAAATAGGGATGGGGCAGATTCACCTAGATCATCCCGCTCAGACCCAGGATGAGGGGTAGGGGCGGGAGTACCGTGATAACTTCGCAATACATACCCGAGATAGGGTTAACTTTATTCTTTATTGTTATACTTTATTGTTATACTAATGTGTTACATATATGTGTTTAGTTTGGGAGGTGGTTTTGTTTATTATGCTACACTTTTCCTTGTCACACTAGTTATATTTGGCACGATAACTCTGTTATTTAGCCACTCCCATATGGTTGGGTCAGTGTTATCGCACTATGTAGCGATGCGCTCACAAGTTTTTAGCTTAAATACACTTTGCAGTCTGGATGAGATACTTCTTCTCCAGCCGAGGGAGCAACAAAGAATGTTTCTATGTCAAAAGGAATTACTTAAGTATAAATTGCCTGTTTATGTTTATAGGATTTATTTATATGTATCATTTATTCTATATACAGCAGCCAAACTATTACTTTCTATTTTTAAGAATGGAACATTGACTCTATATCTGGATGTGGCGTATCTAGAGTTTATTAGTTTAATTATTCATAACATTGAGGATGTAAAACATAAACTCCATTCCAGAGTGCTTTGCAGTCTACCATGTTTTCACTCGGGACTGCGAATAACTGTTTTGTCTGCATGTAGGGTATTGCTCTGTGGCTATGAAACATTTGTGGTGTTTTTTTTTTTTTTTTCTCTCTCCTCCCCCTCTCCTCCCCCTCTTTTTGCAGAGGGCTAGCTTGGTTGGATGCTCCCATGGACATTTGAATGGCGGTAAGATTTATAACATGGAATGTGGGAGGGATTAACTCCCCCACTAAGAGAAGCACTATACTGACACATTTAAGACGTTTGGGGACTGACATTGCACTATTGCAAGAGACCCACCTCTCTGAGGTGGAACATGAAAAACTCAAAAGGGATTGGGTGAGCTCGGAGGAACATGTTTCATACACTAATTCCAGTAGAGGTATTGCGATTCTCTTTGGAAGAAAAGGGGACGTTGAGGTTCTAGCTACACACAAAGACACAGAGGGAAGATACCTAGTGGAAAAGGTCAGAATAAATCAGAGAACACTTGTGATTTGTAACATTTATGCCCCAAAGTGCAGGTCTACAGCTTTTTGGACTAGACTCATACAAACACTTACCCCATATTTGGGTTTGGATATCATACTGGGGGGATTTAAATCTGGCTCCAAACCCCATTTGTGATAGAATGCAAGATCCAGAGCGTTTGTCAGAAGGGAGCAGACCTAGAGGGAAAGGTGTTTTTGAGCGAAAGGTTTTCTCTCGGTTGTCGGATTCTCTTCAGCTCGTTGATGTCTGGAGGCTGAGGAATCCTGAAGGCAAGGACTTTACTTGCATTTCTAGGGCTACGCCGACACTGTTGCGCATTGACCTTTTTATGGCCTCCTCCAATATAATCCAGAGAGTGATCAACATTAAGATTCACAATGTGGTGGTCTCGGACCACGCACCGGTTGAACTTGGGATCTCGTTTGGTGCTGTGACTCCTAACAAATGCATGATAAGGTTTCCGGGGTATCTTTATACCTCCAACGCTTTTCTAAAGCATTTAACTCATGCGTGGAAAGACTATTATACAGATAATTGCGCTCATCGAGATAACCCAGAACTGTTCTGGAACACGGCTAAAGCGGTTTTGACGGGAGACATCATCTCTTATGTAGCCGCGCTAAAGAGAAAAGCACAAGCTAAATTGCAAAAGCTGCAAGAAACATTGACGGAGTCTTACCAAGCATATTGCGGTAACCCCTGTCAGTCCTCGAAAGACAAATACCTCACCAGTAAAGGTGAACTTGATTTGAACCATCAAGCAGTTACGCAGCTCCTAAGGTCCAATGCGACTTACTATAGAGGGGGGGATAGATTTGGTAAACTGTTAGCTTCACTCATAAATAGACGAACGGCTCGTAAACCGATTGCAGCCATTAACTATGGCAACAAAATACATAAAACCCCAGAATCCATAGTGTAGGCCTTGGCGAAATACTATGCTAGTCTATACACTAGTCAGAAGATGCCCACTCAGGAGACCATATTGTCCTTCTGGAGTAACTTAGATCTGCCACAGATCAAAAATGAGCAGTTTACTGCACTTAACTCCCCCATATCTTCGGAGGAGATCCTGAAAACCATCTCCTCTATGTCAAACGGGAAAGCAGCGGGCCCTGACGGCCTACCCATTGAATTCTTTAAGCTACTAAAGTCCCAAATTACTCCTACCCTAACTAACTTATATAACTTATACTATAGAGACTTGGTTCCCCCCCTAAAACGTTTACAATGGCACATGTGTCCCTAATTTCGAAACCTGGAAAGGATCCTGGTCTACCTGAATCCTACCGCCCTAGTTCCCTCCTCAATTTGGACTACAAGATACTAATGAAAATCTTGACCGACAGGCTGAAAGTAATTTTGACAGACGTTATCCACCCAGACCAGACCGGATTTATGTGCCATAGAACCTCGGTGACTAATGTGCGGAGAGTGCTCCATGCCATGGTGCACTTTGCACCTGATCTTGGGACTCTAGGGGCGCAATGGGAATTGGAGGCCTTCCTGTTGTCTGTGGATGCAGAGAAGGCCTTCGACAGGGTGGAGTGGGGCCATCTTTTGAACACATTACAGCGTTTCGTTTTTTCGGGGTCATTCCTTCACTATGTTGGTAACATATACTCAGCCCCATGGATCCATATCATGACCAATGGATTGTTTTCCCCGCGCATTGTATTACAGAGAGGCACTCGTCAGGGGTGCCCTCTCTCCCCTCTCCTTTTCAATTTAGCTTTAGAGCCCTTGGCCATTAAATTACGTAAAGTATACCCGGGTATTGTGTTGGGAGAAGCGAGACTGCACCTCGCACTCTATGCGGATGACATGCTTCTATTTATAGAGCACCCGGCGAAATATGTCCCAAAGATTCTGGCAACAATTGAGGCATTTGGATCCTTCTCGGGCTACAGAATAAATAAGACCAAATCAGAGATTCTGTGGCTTCGGAGACATAGGGTCCAGTCAGTTACTTACCCTTTTCAGGGGGCTAATCCCACCATGACCTACTTGGGCATTCAGCTATCCACAAATGTCCAAATCCTGTATCATTCTAACATCACGCGGGTGTGCTGCGATATTGAACAGACTCTAGAAGGCTGGAAAAACCTACCGGTTTCCCTTACGGGACGGGTTAATTTAATAAAAATGGTTATTTTGCCAAGGATTCTGTACCCACTCTTAATGTTACCCTTCTTAATTACTAAGAAGGACATGGCACTCTATACCCGAGCCCTTTCGAGCTTCTTGTGGAAGGGGGGAAAACCCAGGATAGCTCTTACAAAGCTTTATGCGCACTCTTCGCATGGTGGGCTGAGTCTACCCAATTTAAAACTATACAATTGGGCAGCGCTTAATCGCCTTATGCTCGATTGGCAGTTAAAATCTGGGCACTTCCATTCATCAGAACTGGAGGAGCAGGCCCTGGGGACGTTTGATCTCTCTTATTTACCCTACGCTCGATTAATGACATTCCCACAGCGATCAGGGACAATCTTCTTTATAAGGATGTGTTGAGGGTCATCCCTCGGCCATCTGGGACGTCGGTGCGTGTCCTCGAGAATGATTCCGTTGCAGAATAATACGGCATTTCCCCCGGGGATTGACACCTCTCCGTTTATTGCATGGAAGGATAGGGGAGTGCGTCTTGTAGGGGACGCTCTGGATCTTTCTAGAAAATATATAGAATCATTTGCCAAATTACAAACTCAGTTCGGGCTACCGAGAATTCACTTCTACGCTTACCTCCAAATGCGGCATTACATTACTCAACTGATTAGAGATGACCCACACTTTTGGGAACCGCATGCACTTGGAGTGGCAGTATCCTCATTCAGATAAGGCAATTTTACAATCTCAGGGATATACAAAACACTGTTAAGTCAAATTGAAGCTAAAAACTTAATTTTGTTAAGGAATAAATGGACTGAGAGAAAGACCTGACGGTAGTAATACAACAGAGCATTGAGAATGCCAAAAGGGCAACATTATCTATGACCCTTAGAGAATCCCAGATTAGAATGATACATAAAGACTATATTATCCCTCGGAGGCTATCTAAGTGGAATCCCAGAGTGGTGAATGAGTGCAGTAAGTGTAGAATTAATGACCCAGAATTTCTACATTATTTTGTTGCCTGTCCACGAGTTAGCGAGTTAGACAGTTCTGGGGCAGGGTTGCCTTCTGGATCACTAACGTCATCAAAATCAGGGTCCAGATTGATGTGGAACAGATTTGCTTTTTGGAGTGGAGAGAACAGAGCCCTGGTCTTGTACCTTTACTTACAACTATAGTTTTGATAGCTAGGAAGGTTATTCTGAGAGTGTGGACGGAGTGCGCTGCCCCCGCCTTTAGTGCGTTTAAACATACTCTACACAAGCAATTACTCATAGAACAATTAGATACTAGGATGGACACTAACAAAAGAATTAAACACTTCATCACTAAATGGCAGGAATACATTAAGACATTGAGCTTAGACTCACAGAGACAATTACTGGCTCCTTTCGCGGATACAGAGTTTATGCTCACAGCCTCTTTGAGGGGTGAGTGGGGATTTCTATACCAGACCCGGGACGGTGCGGGGGGAGGGGGAGAGAGAATTGCTATATAATGAGCGGACTCTGCTGGCCTATACTAACCCTTCCCTTTTTTTTTTTTTTTTCCCCCCCTAACACCACATAGAACGTACCTGCAACTTTTGCATTAAGCTTTGATGGCCCAACTATGAACAAGTTACAAAGTTAGTTGTTGCTGGTTAGGTTGAGTTTATGTAAAATATGGTTATACACATTGTTTTTCTACAGAAAGAGATAGGATGTTAAAAAAAAGAGGTCTGAGAAGTTGATTCATGACTTTATTACTATTTGCAATGTAATGTACACACAATGATTTTGTGTTTTTCTTTTTTTTTCTTTTGTGCTTTCATGGATGTAACATCTTAAGTTGTACACGCTACCCTTCTCTTATCCTCAATAAAAACAGTATGTTAAAAAAAAACATGACTTATTCCTGCACCAATACTGTACTAGCCCTGTACATAAACCTGACTTATCCCTGCACCTATACTGACCTAGCCCTGTACATAAACATGACTTATTCCTGCACCTATACTAAACTAGCCCTGTACATAAACATGACTTATTTCTGCACCTATACTGAACTAGCCCTGTACATAAACATGACTTATTTCTGCACCTATACTGAACTAGCCCTGTACATAAACATGACTTATCCCTGCACCAATACTGTACTAGCCCTGTACATAAACCTGACTTATCCCTGCACCTATACTGACCTAGCCCTGTACATAAACATGACTTATTCCTGCACCAATACTGTACTAGCCCTGTACATAAACCTGACTTATCCCTGCACCTATACTGACCTAGCCCTGTACATAAACATGACTTATTTCTGCACCTATACTGAACTAGCCCTGTACATAAACATGACTTATTCCTGCACCAATACTGTACTAGCCCTGTACATAAACCTGACTTATCCCTGCACCTATACTGACCTAGCCCTGTACATAAACATGACTTATTTCTGCACCTATACTAAACTAGCCCTGTACATAAACAGAACTTATTCCTGCACCTATACTGAACTAGTCCTGTACATAAACCTGACTTATTTCTGCACCTATACTGACCTAGCCCTGTACATAAACATGACTTATTCTTGCACCAATACTGAACTAGCCCTGTACATAAACATGACTTATCCCTGCACCTATACTGAACTAGCCCTGTACATAAACATGACTTATTTCTGCACCTATACTGAACTAGCCCTGTACATAAACATGGCTTATCCCTGCACCTATGCTGAATTAGCCCTGTACATAAATGTGACTTATCCCTGCACCTATACTGAAATAGCACTGTACATAAACATGACTTATTCCTGCACCAATACTGAACTAGCCCTGTACATAAACCTGACTTATCCCTGCACCTATACTGAACTAGCCCTGTACATAAACATGACTTATTCCTGCACCTATACTGATCTAGCCCTTTACATAAACCTGACTTATCCCTGCACCTAAGCTGAACTAGCCCTGTACATAAACCTGACTTATCCCTGCACCTAAGCTGAACTAGCCCTATACATAAACATGACTTATCCCTGCACCTATACTGAAATAGCCCTGTACATAAACATGACTTATCCCTGCACCTATACTGATCTAGCCCTTTACATAAACCTGACTTATCCCTACACCTATGCTGAACTAGCACTGTACATAAACCTGACTTATCCCTACACCTATGCTGAACTAGCACTGTACATAAACCTGACTTATCCCTGCACCTATAATGAACTAGCACTGTACATAAACATGACTTATTCCTGCACCTATACTGAACTAGCCCTGTACATAAACAGAACTTATTCCTGCACCTATACTGATCTAGCCCTTTACATAAATGTAACTTATTACTGCACCTATGCTGAACTAGCACTGTACATAAACATCACTTATTCCTGCACCTATAATGAACTAGCCCTGTACATAAACCTGACTTATCCCTGCACCTAAGCTGAAATAGCCCTGTACATAAACATGACTTATCCCTGCACCTATGCTGAACTAGCCCTGTACATAAACATGACTTATCCCTGCACCTATACTGGACTAGCCCTGTACATAAACATGACTTATCCCTGCACCTATACGGAATTAGCCCTGTACATAAACATGACTTATCCCTGCACCTATACTGACCTAGCCCTGTACATAAACATGACTTATCCCTGCACCTATACTGAACTAGCCCTGTACATAAACAGAACTTATTCCTGCACCTATGCGGAACTAGCCCTGTACATAAATGTGACTTATCCCTGCACCTATACTGAACTAGCCCTGTACATAAACCTGACTTAGCCCTGTACATAAACCTGACTTATCCCTGCACCAATGCTGAACTAGCACTTTACATAAATGTGACATCCCTGCACCTATACTGAACTAGCCCTGTACATAAACAGAACTTATTCCTGCACCTATACTGAAATAACCCTGTACATAAACCTGACTTATTTCTGCACTTATACTGAACTAGCCCTGTACATAAACAGAACTTATTCTTGCACCTATACTGAACTAGACCTGTACATAAACCTGACTTATCCCTGCACCTATACTGATCTAGCCCTGTACATAAACATGACTTATCCCTGCACCTATACTGAACTAGCCCTGTACATAAACATGACTTATCCCTGCACCTATACTGAACTATCCCTGTACATAAACACAACTTATCCCTGCACCTATGCTGAATTAGCCCTGTACATAAACATGACTTATTCCTGCACCTATACTGACCTAGCCCTGTACATAAACATGACTTATTCCTGCACCTATATTGAACTAGCCCTGTACATAAACCTGACTTATCCCTGCACCTATACTGAACTAGCCCTGTACATAAACCTGACTTATCCCTGCACCTATACTGAACTAGCCCTGTACATAAACCTGACTTATCCTTGCACCTATGCTGAACTAGCCCTTTACATAAATGTGACTTATCCCTGCACCTATACTGAACTAGCCCTTTACATAAATGTTACTTATCCCTGCACCTATACTAAACTAGCCCTGTACATAAACCTGACTTATCCCTGCACCTATACTGAACTAGCCCTGTACATAAACATGACTTATTCCTGCACCTATACTGATCTAGCCCTTTACATAAACCTGACTTATCCCTGCACCTAAGCTGAACTAGCCCTGTACATAAACCTGACTTATCCCTGCACCTAAGCTGAACTAGCCCTGTACATAAACCTGACTTATCCCTGCACCTATACTGAAATAGCCCTGTACATAAACATGACTTATCCCTGCACCTATACTGATCTAGCCCTTTACATAAACCTGACTTATCCCTACACCTATGCTGAACTAGCACTGTACATAAACCTGACTTATCCCTACACCTATGCTGAACTAGCACTGTACATAAACCTGACTTATCCCTGCACCTATAATGAACTAGCACTGTACATAAACATGACTTATTCCTGCACCTATACTGAACTAGCCCTGTACATAAACAGAACTTATTCCTGCACCTATACTGATCTAGCCCTTTACATAAATGTAACTTATTACTGCACCTATGCTGAACTAGCACTGTACATAAACATCACTTATTCCTGCACCTATAATGAACTATCCCTGTACATAAACCTGACTTATCCCTGCACCTAAGCTGAAATAGCCCTGTACATAAACATGACTTATCCCTGCACCTATGCTGAACTAGCCCTGTACATAAACATGACTTATCCCTGCACCTATACTGGACTAGCCCTGTACATAAACATGACTTATCCCTGCACCTATACAGAATTAGCCCTGTACATAAACATGACTTATCCCTGCACCTATACTGACCTAGCCCTGTACATAAACATGACTTATCCCTGCACCTATACTGAACTAGCCCTGTACATAAACAGAACTTATTCCTGCACCTATACTGAACTAGACCTGTACATAAACCTGACTTATCCCTGCACCTATACTGAACTAGCCCTGTACATAAACATGACTTATCCCTGCACCTATACTGAACTAGCCCTGTACATAAACATGACTTGTCCCTGCACCTATACTGAACTATCCCTGTACATAAACACAACTTATCCCTGCACCTATGCTGAATTAGCCCTGTACATAAACATGACTTACTCCTGCACCTATACTGACCTAGCCCTGTACATAAACATGACTTATTCCTGCACCTATATTGAACTAGCCCTGTACATAAACCTGACTTATCCCTGCACCTATACTGAACTAGCCCTGTACATAAACCTGACTTATCCCTGCACCTATACTGAACTAGCCCTGTACATAAACCTGACTTATCCTTGCACCTATGCTGAACTAGCCCTTTACATAAATGTGACTTATCCCTGCACCTATACTGAACTAGCCCTTTACATAAATGTCACTTATCCCTGCACCTATACTAAACTAGCCCTGTACATAAACCTGACTTATCCCTGCACCTATACTGAACTAGCCCTGTACATAAACATGACTTATTCCTGCACCTATACTGATCTAGCCCTTTACATAAACTTGACTTATCCCTGCACCTAAGCTGAACTAGCCCTGTACATAAACCTGACTTATCCCTGCACCTAAGCTGAACTAGCCCTGTACATAAACCTGACTTATCCCTGCACCTATACTGAAATAGCCCTGTACATAAACATGACTTATCCCTGCACCTATACTGATCTAGCCCTTTACATAAACCTGACTTATCCCTACACCTATGCTGAACTAGCACTGTACATAAACCTGACTTATCCCTGCACCTATACTGAAATAGCCCTGTACATAAACATGACTTATCCCTGCACCTATACTGATCTAGCCCTGTACATAAACATGACTTATCCCTACACCTATGCTGAACTAGCACTGTACATAAACCTGACTTATCCCTACACCTATGCTGAACTAGCACTGTACATAAACCTGACTTATCCCTGCACCTATAATGAACTAGCACTGTACATAAACATGACTTATTCCTGCACCTATACTGAACTAGCCCTGTACATAAACAGAACTTATTCCTGCACCTATACTGATCTAGCCCTTTACATAAATGTAACTTATTACTGCACCTATGCTGAACTTGCACTGTACATAAACATCACTTATTCCTGCACCTATAATGAACTAGCCCTGTACATAAACCTGACTTATCCCTGCACCTAAGCTGAAATAGCCCTGTACATAAACATGACTTATCCCTGCACCTATGCTGAACTAGCCCTGTACATAAACATGACTTATCCCTGCACCTATACTGGACTAGCCCTGTACATAAACATGACTTATCCCTGCACCTATACGGAATTAGCCCTGTACATAAACATGACTTATCCCTGCACCTATACTGACCTAGCCCTGTACATAAACATGACTTATCCCTGCACCTATACTGAACTAGCCCTGTACATAAACAGAACTTATTCCTGCACCTATGCGGAACTAGCCCTGTACATAAATGTGACTTATCCCTGCACCTATACTGAACTAGCCCTGTACATAAACCTGACTTAGCCCTGTACATAAACCTGACTTAGCCCTGCACCAATGCTGAACTAGCACTTTACATAAATGTGACATCCCTGCACCTATACTGAACTAGCCCTGTACATAAACAGAACTTATTCCTGCACCTATACTGAAATAACCCTGTACATAAACCTGACTTATTTCTGCACCTATACTGAACTAGCCCTGTACATAAACAGAACTTATTCCTGCACCTATACTGAAATAGACCTGTACATAAACCTGACTTATCCCTGCACCTATACTGAACTAGCCCTGTACATAAACATGACTTATCCCTGCACCTATACTGAACTAGCCCTGTACATAAACATGACTTATCCCTGCACCTATACTGAACTATCCCTGTACATAAACACAACTTATCCCTGCACCTATGCTGAATTAGCCCTGTACATAAACATGACTTATTCCTGCACCTATACTGACCTAGCCCTGTACATAAACATGACTTATTCCTGCACCTATATTGAACTAGCCCTGTACATAAACCTGACTTATCCCTGCACCTATACTGAACTAGCCCTGTACATAAACCTGACTTATCCCTGCACCTATACTGAACTAGCCCTGTACATAAACCTGACTTATCCTTGCACCTATGCTGAACTAGCCCTTTACATAAATGTGACTTATCCCTGCACCTATACTGAACTAGCCCTTTACATAAATGTTACTTATCCCTGCACCTATACTAAACTAGCCCTGTACATAAACCTGACTTATCCCTGCACCTATACTGAACTAGCCCTGTACATAAACATGACTTATTCCTGCACCTATACTGATCTAGCCCTTTACATAAACCTGACTTATCCCTGCACCTAAGCTGAACTAGCCCTGTACATAAACCTGACTTATCCCTGCACCTAAACTGAACTAGCCCTGTACATAAACCTGACTTATCCCTGCACCTATACTGAAATAGCCCTGTACATAAACATGACATCCCTGCACCTATACTGATCTAGCCCTTTACATAAACCTGACTTATCCCTACACCTATGCTGAACTAGCACTGTACATAAACCTGACTTATCCCTACACCTATGCTGAACTAGCACTGTACATAAACCTGACTTATCCCTGCACCTATAATGAACTAGCACTGTACATAAACATGACTTATTCCTGCACCTATACTGAACTAGCCCTGTACATAAACAGAACTTATTCCTGCACCTATACTGATCTAGCCCTTTACATAAATGTAACTTATTACTGCACCTATGCTGAACTTGCACTGTACATAAACATCACTTATTCCTGCACCTATAATGAACTAGCCCTGTACATAAACCTGACTTATCCCTGCACCTAAGCTGAAATAGCCCTGTACATAAACATGACTTATCCCTGCACCTATGCTGAACTAGCCCTGTACATAAACATGACTTATCCCTGCACCTATACTGGACTAGCCCTGTACATCAACATGACTTATCCCTGCACCTATACGGAATTAGCCCTGTACATAAACATGACTTATCCCTGCACCTATACTGACCTAGCCCTGTACATAAACATGACTTATCCCTGCACCTATACTGAACTAGCCCTGTACATAAACAGAACTTATTCCTGCACCTATGCGGAACTAGCCCTGTACATAAATGTGACTTATCCCTGCACCTATACTGAACTAGCCCTGTACATAAACCTGACTTAGCCCTGTACATAAACCTGACTTAGCCCTGCACCAATGCTGAACTAGCACTTTACATAAATGTGACATCCCTGCACCTATACTGAACTAGCCCTGTACATAAACAGAACTTATTCCTGCACCTATACTGAAATAACCCTGTACATAAACCTGACTTATTTCTGCACCTATACTGAACTAGCCCTGTACATAAACAGAACTTATTCCTGCACCTATACTGAACTAGACCTGTACATAAACCTGACTTATCCCTGCACCTATACTGAACTAGCCCTGTACATAAACATGACTTATCCCTGCACCTATACTGAACTAGCCCTGTACATAAACATGACTTATCCCTGCACCTATACTGAACTATCCCTGTACATAAACACAACTTATCCCTGCACCTATGCTGAATTAGCCCTGTACATAAACATGACTTATTCCTGCACCTATACTGACCTAGCCCTGTACATAAACATGACTTATTCCTGCACCTATATTGAACTAGCCCTGTACATAAACCTGACTTATCCCTGCACCTATACTGAACTAGCCCTGTACATAAACCTGACTTATCCCTGCACCTATACTGAACTAGCCCTGTACATAAACCTGACTTATCCTTGCACCTATGCTGAACTAGCCCTTTACATAAATGTGACTTATCCCTGCACCTATACTGAACTAGCCCTTTTCATAAATGTTACTTATCCCTGCACCTATACTAAACTAGCCCTGTACATAAACCTGACTTATCCCTGCACCTATACTGAACTAGCCCTGTACATAAACATGACTTATTCCTGCACCTATACTGATCTAGCCCTTTACATAAACCTGACTTATCCCTGCACCTAAGCTGAACTAGCCCTGTACATAAACCTGACTTATCCCTGCACCTAAACTGAACTAGCCCTGTACATAAACCTGACTTATCCCTGCACCTATACTGAAATAGCCCTGTACATAAACATGACATCCCTGCACCTATACTGATCTAGCCCTTTACATAAACCTGACTTATCCCTACACCTATGCTGAACTAGCACTGTACATAAACCTGACTTATCCCTACACCTATGCTGAACTAGCACTGTACATAAACCTGACTTATCCCTGCACCTATAATGAACTAGCACTGTACATAAACATGACTTATTCCTGCACCTATACTGAACTAGCCCTGTACATAAACAGAACTTATTCCTGCACCTATACTGATCTAGCCCTTTACATAAATGTAACTTATTACTGCACCTATGCTGAACTAGCACTGTACATAAACATCACTTATTCCTGCACCTATAATGAACTAGCCCTGTACATAAACCTGACTTATCCCTGCACCTAAGCTGAAATAGCCCTGTACATAAACATGACTTATCCCTGCACCTATGCTGAACTAGCCCTGTACATAAACATGACTTATCCCTGCACCTATACTGGACTAGCCCTGTACATAAACATGACTTATCCCTGCACCTATACGGAATTAGCCCTGTACATAAACATGACTTATCCCTGCACCTATACTGACCTAGCCCTGTACATAAACATGACTTATCCCTGCACCTATACTGAACTAGCCCTGTACATAAACAGAACTTATTCCTGCACCTATGCGGAACTAGCCCTGTACATAAATGTGACTTATCCCTGCACCTATACTGAGCTAGCCCTGTACATAAACCTGACTTAGCCCTGTACATAAACCTGACTTATCCCTGCACCAATGCTGAACTAGCACTTTACATAAATGTGACATCCCTGCACCTATACTGAATTAGCCCTGTACATAAACAGAACTTATTCCTGCACCTATACTGAAATAACCCTGTACATAAACCTGACTTATTTCTGTACCTATACTGAACTAGCCCTGTACATAAACAGAACTTATTCCTGCACTTATACTGAACTAGACCTGTACATAAACCTGACTTATCCCTGCACCTATACTGAACTAGCCCTGTACATAAACATGACTTATCCCTGCACCTATACTGAACTAGCCCTGTACATAAACATGAATTATCCCTGCACCTATACTGAACTATCCTTGTACATAAACACAACTTATCCCTGCACCTATGCTGAATTAGCCCTGTACATAAACATGACTTATTCCTGCAACTATACTGACATAGCCCTGTACATAAACATGACTTATTCCTGCACCTATATTGAACTAGCCCTGTACATAAACCTGACTTATCCCTGCACCTATACTGAACTAGCCCTGTACATAAACCTGACTTATCCCTGCACCTATACTGAACTAGCCCTGTACATAAACCTGACTTATCCTTGCACCTATGCTGAACTAGCCCTTTACATAAATGTGACTTATCCCTGCACCTATACTGAACTAGCCCTTTACATAAATGTTACTTATCCCTGCACCTATACTAAACTAGCCCTGTACATAAACCTGACTTATCCCTGCACCTATACTGAACTAGCCCTGTACATAAACCTGAATTATCCTTGCACCTATACTGAACTAGCCCTGTACATAAACATTACTTATCCCTGCATCTATAATGAATTAGCACTGTACATAAACATGGCTTATTCCTGCACCTATAATGAACTAGCCCTGTACATAAACATGACTTATTCCTGCACCTATACTGAACTAGCCCTGTACATAAACATGACTTATTCCTGCACCTATACTGAATTAGCCCTGTACATAAACATGACTTATCCCTGCAACTATACTGCCCTAGCCCTGTACATAAACCTGACTTATCCCTGCACCAATGCTGAACTAGCACTTTACATAAATGTGACATCCCTGCACCTATACTGAATTAGCCCTGTACATAAACAGAACTTATTCCTGCACCTATACTGAAATAACCCTGTACATAAACCTGACTTATTTCTGTACCTATACTGAACTAGCCCTGTACATAAACAGAACTTATTCCTGCACCTATACTGAACTAGACCTGTACATAAACCTGACTTATCCCTGCACCTATACGGAACTAGCCCTGTACATAAACATGACTTATCCCTGCACCTATACTGAACTAGCCCTGTACATAAACATGACTTATCCCTGCACCTATACTGAACTATCCTTGTACATAAACACAACTTATCCCTGCACCTATGCTGAATTAGCCCTGTACATAAACATGACTTATTCCTGCAACTATACTGACCTAGCCCTGTACATAAACATGACTTATTCCTGCACCTATATTGAACTAGCCCTGTACATAAACCTGACTTATCCCTGCACCTATACTGAACTAGCCCTGTACATAAACCTGACTTATCCCTGCACCTATACTGAACTAGCCCTGTACATAAACCTGACTTATCCTTGCACCTATGCTGAACTAGCCCTTTACATAAATGTGACTTATCCCTGCACCTATACTGAACTAGCCCTTTACATAAATGTTACTTATCCCTGCACCTATACTAAACTAGCCCTGTACATAAACCTGACTTATCCCTGCACCTATACTGAACTAGCCCTGTACATAAACCTGAATTATCCTTGCACCTATACTGAACTAGCCCTGTACATAAACATTACTTATCCCTGCATCTATAATGAATTAGCACTGTACATAAACATGGCTTATTCCTGCACCTATAATGAACTAGCCCTGTACATAAACATGACTTATTCCTGCACCTATACTGAACTAGCCCTGTACATAAACATGACTTATTCCTGCACCTATACTGAACTAGACCTGTACATAAACCTGACTTATCCCTGCACCTATACTGAATTAGCCCTGTACATAAACATGACTTATCCCTGCACCTATACTGACCTAGCCCTGTACATAAACATGACTTATTCCTGCACCTATACTGAACTAGCCCTGTACATAAACCTGACTTATCCCTGCACCTATGCTGACCTAGCCCTGTACATAAACATGCCTTATTCCTGCACCTATAATGAACTAGCACTGTACATAAACCTGACTTATCCCTGCACCTATGCTGACCTAGCCCTGTACATAAACATGACTTATTCCTGCACCTATACTGAACTATCCCTGTACATAAACCTGACTTATTCCTGCACCTATACTGAACTAGCACTGTACATAAACATGACTTATCCCTGCACCTATACTGATCTAGCCCTGTACATAAACATGACTTATTCCTGCACCAATACTGAACTAGCCCTGTACATAAAAATGACTTATCCCTGCACCTAAGCTGAACTAGCCCTGCACCTAAGCTGAACTAGCCCTGTACATAAACATCACTTATTCCTGCACCTATACTGAACTAGCCCTGTACATAAACCTGACTTATCCCTGCACCTATGCTCAAATAATGAGCTACCTTGCACATACACTTGACTTATCCTTGACCTATGCTGAACTAGCCCTGTACATATGATGAGCTGCCCTTTACATACACTTCACTTATCCCTGTACATACCCTGAGCTGCTCTGTACACATAGGCAGCAGCCTAAGGCCTCTCTCATGATGGGGCCTTACACAGGGGGCTTGTGCTATTTTTTTTATTTTTTTTGTTCCTGGGAAATGTATTTTTTGATAGTATGGATGCCTAAACAAAATGGATGCCTAAAGACAAAATGGCGTTGGTAATGCTAATATATCCTAACAATACCTGACCACAATCTCCTGGCACAGCTAGATAGTCCAACCCTCACAGCATGTTAGGCACAATCACAACTCTCTGGCTGCTCCTCCACCTTATGCTAGTCTCAGCAAAATCAGGAGGCAAGAGGACATTGATTGGCAGTAATAAACATATAAGGGGGATGAGGGGCTGCACTTGTCTCATTCATTCCTAGGTTCCCCTTCCTGAAGCTCACAGCAGAACACAGCATTTTAACCCATATGCAACAGAGGTCATAGCTGCTAGTAACATTTCTCATACTCACTCTCCCCCCAATCTGCTCTCTTCCTCTTGTCTCCTTTCTCTCTTGTATCATGTTCCTGAATTAATTCAATGGTAGAATTTCCCAGAATATTTTTTACTAGACTAGCTAAGAGTTTACCTGCTTTGTTACCGTGGCGATAGAATTTAGCTTTAAATTTTAGGTCAGTCTGGGCTGCTGATTGCATTAGGTAAGTATCGCTCTCGTGGCCAAGGTATATCTTCTCCAGTTCGCCGGTGTAGGTTGGCTTAGATATCTATTATAAGCATTGGTAAGAGCTCTCAGCACTTCATTTTCTCTAGCAACGGCCTTCCTCTTAAGTTCAGCCATATACGCAATAATGTTCCCCCTTAAAACCGCTTTTCCAGCTTCTACTGAGCTTCTACTGAGCCTAGGTTCAAGGAGATAAATTTGATCATTTTAGTATTTAACTAATTTTCGAATTTTGAGTTTTTAAATAAGAATTTTGGGAAGAAAAAGCGGTGTGGATTAGATGGGTTTTTTAAGCAGAGGAATATCTAAGATAATTGGGGCGTGATCTGAAATAGTTATCACTGACTAGAAATAAGTCAATCCTAGAAAGGGATTGGGTGTTTCTAGCTTTACATGTGAAATCTCTTTAGGCTGGGTGTTGTGTCCTCCAAATATCTTTGAGCGCTAAGTTTCTAAACAAAGTTTTGAACATCTTAGCCTCTAAACTATCTATTTTAGATTTAAAAAGAGCATGGGGTTGCCTGAATATATCAAAGGGGACCTGTGGCACCATGTTGAAGTCACCTGCCAGGATTATATTCCCTTCACCAATTTGTAACATTTTGGCTTGTTAAGACTCCCAGAAGTGTACCTCAAAGTTATTAGGAGCATAAATATTGCAAAGTGCATATATGGAATTTGCAAGTTTAATTTTTAGAATCAAGAACCTACTTTCCGGGTCGTGCAACACCGATATTACTTCATAAACTAAGTTTTTTCTTAGTAAAATAGCCACCCCCTTTTTCTACCCACACTAGGCGTAGCAAAAACTTCCCTTACCGAGGAAAATTTTAATTTCAAAGATTCTTCAGCATTAAGATGGGTTTCCTGGAGAAAGGAAATGTCTGAAATAAACTTCCTCAGCTGTGAAATGACCATTTTGTGTTTTATTGGGGATGAAATACCACCAAAATTCCAGGAGGTTATTATCATTTTTTTGACTTAAGACACTTCTTAATAATAAAAAAAAGGAGGAAAGGGGGAGAAACCCCCCTCCCTCTTCCCCTATCCTCTCCGTCCCCTTTACTTTTAGGACTTGATACAAGAACAAACAAGAATACTTTTTTTTTTATTTGCAAGGCCTTCATTACTTAATGTAAAATTATACAGTATGTAGAGTCCTGTGACCTTCTACTTAATGCAATTTTCATTATAACATTTTCAGCCTCAGAGGCCGAGTCAAAGAAATACAATGGCCCATTCAATTCTACTTTAAGTTTAGCAGGGTAAATTACTGTGGCCGATAGGCCCTCTTTAATCAATCTGCCACAGACTGGGGAGAGCTCCCTCCTTTTCATGGATGTTTCATATGCAAAATCTTGAAATAATAATATTTTGGTTCCCTTCAAGAGAATGGGAGCATTTTTGCGGAATAACTGCATAATCTAAACTTTAAATATTTCACTATTATAGGTCTTGGTCTCAAGTTAACACCATCTAGGGAAGGAGGTCTCCCCAGTCTGTGTGCTCTTTCTACAGACAAGGGTAGTAGTTCCTAAATTAAATTAAGCAATTGTGGAAGAACCTCAGCAGTGAATTTTATAAGATTTGCATACTGTATGGTTTCTGGAACCCCAATGATACATTATTTCTCCTTGAACGATTTTCTAAATCTTCAAGCTTGTTCTTAAGCTTTGTTAAGGAGAAAAAATGTGTCTGTAACCTAGTATTCTGTGTATCTGCAAGATCCTCTAAGTTAGACACTCTTTGTTCCACTTCCTGAATTCTTGTGGAAAACTGCTTAATCTCGTTAGATAGACTAAGCAAATCTTGCTTAATGTCTACCTTCAGTGACTCAAACTTAGGATTCAATGCTTCTAGAATACTGTTAACTAGAACTTGTGAGTCGTGTCGTTATACCTTGTGTTGGTTGTAATTCCACCAGGGTCTCGGGTAAAGTTTTATTCTTCCTATCTCTGGGTCTGGAAGCCATGGCTGGAGAAGAGGTCTTATAGTTAGTTGGTAAATTTAAGAATTTGTCCATACGTGAAGTGTGTAGAAAAACAAAATGCCACGCAAAAGAGAAATAAGTGAGTGCCAAGTGAATAAGTGAAGAAGAGAGAGAAAAAAAATGGGGGGGTGAAGGAGAAAGGTGAGGAAGTGAGGAGTGCTAAAAAAAATGATATTGTGATCGAGGGGTGCGCTAAAACCAGCCAGGGGTTCGAAGTCCAGAGAGAAATCCAAAGACCCGAAAATTAAGAATTTGGCGCATACAGGAGTTAAAGCCATCAGTATAAAATAATTAAGAGATAAATTCTTTTACCTCCCATCTTCCCTTGAGCTGCCCTTTACATACACTTCACTTATCCCTGTACATACTCTGAGCTGCCCTGTACACATAGGCGGCAGCCTAAGGCCTCTCTCATGATGGGGCCTTACACAGGGGGCTTGTGCTATTTTTCTATTTTTTTTGTTCCTGGGAAAGTTATTTTTTGATAGTATACCTGACCACAATCTCCTGGCACAGCTAGATAGTCCAACCCTCACAGCCTGTTAGGCACAATCACAACTTCTCTGGCTGCTCCTCCACCTTATGCTAGTCTCAGCAAAATCAGGAGGCAAGAGGACATTGGCAGTAATGGACATATAAGGGGGATGAGGGGCTGCACTTGTCTCATTCATTCCTAGGTTCCCCTTCCTGAAGCTCACAGCAGAACACAGCATTTTAGCCCATATGCAACCAGAGGTCATAGCTGCTAGTAACATTTCTCATACTCACTCTTCCCCCAATCTCCTCTCTTCCTCTTGTCTCCTTTTTCTTTACTCTTCTTCTTTGTCCCCACCCACCCTCATTGTCTCTCCCTTCTTTCTCTCCCTGTCTCTTCACGCTTTTTTCTCTTCACTTTCTACTCTCTTTTCCATCTCTTCTCCTCCTCTCTCTACATCCTCATTCTCTTCACTCTGCCTCTCCCCCTCTCTCTTCCTTTTCACTCCCTTCTCCATCTCTCTCCCCTCCTCTCTATCCACTCTCCCTTCTCACCTTTCTCCCTCTCTCACTCCTCTCTTTCTATCTTGTCACGCTTTCTCCCTGGGCTATCTATTATCTCCACTCAACTTCCCTCTCCATCCTGTCTTTGAAGGTAGCAAATTTCGATGGACAGCCTGATTATCCTCTGTTTGATTGTTAAAACGGCGTCCACAGGCATGCACAGTTCAAGGTAGCAAGTTTTGACGGTCTAACCTCATACAATCCACAATGTTTTTAACATCACATAATATGCTCATTAAATTATATATAAACATATATATACAGTATATAATTTAATGTGCCTATTATGTGATGTTAAAAATGTTGTGTATTGTATGAGGTTAGACCTTCAAAATTTGCTACCTTGAACTGCGCATGCGCGCGTGTCCATGGCTGCCTATTTAACAATCAAAGGGAGGATAATCAGGTTGTCCGGCGAAATGTGCTACCTTCATGTGCGCATGCTTTAAATTATGTAATAGTATTCCACAAATTTTTTCAAACATGTGGAGTGCGATTTCGTAATTCTGAGCATGCGCTCCTGAAGGTAGCAAATTTCAATGAGGGAGCAAAATCCGATAGAACACCAGCCTAGAGGTAAAAAGATTGCAACACAATATCCACGTGGGCATGTCTTATAGTAATTTATAATCTATAAAAACAGGTAATCTATTATAATAGTATATACAAACAGCGCTCCATTTGCCAGTATCTTTTATATATCCCTTACTCAAGGAGGCTCTCTTCATATATCTCCATATTAGGGGATAGCAAGATACCCTGCACTGCCAGCCAGCACTGAGTTTTGTTTTAGCTGTATATATTCTTACAATTTACAATTCAGCCAGGACTTTCTAGAACAGATCACTGGATGTGCATCATTTTGTTCCGTGCTGTTTCTGAAAAGCAGAATACAAGAAAGATGGAAGTCCAGTGGCCCTGGGAAATCAAGTCAAAGCAATCCCCAGAAAACAAAAATATTGTAGTAGTAGTGGATTTCTCAAAATCCTGTTAAAACTAACCCACGGTCATAACACCAGGTGTCTTCAGGACAGTCCTAACAACCTCCTGTCATTACACCTGTGAGCATTCATATATGAAGCTTGACAAGTTCCACATTGTAATAAAATTAAACAGTGGCAGAAATAATTTTTATTTTTTTTGAAGGATTTTAAACAGTAGAGCAAAACCCATACTGTTGGCCAACGAGTCAACCTTATAATGCAGGTTTTTTAGTTAGCCAAAATATCACTTTATGACCAATGTACAAGTAACAATTTCACATATTTTTAAAATCATATTTATTTTGATTTTTATTTTATAAATAGCAGATACAACAGAAATAAATTGCAATTTAAGAAGACGAGAGAAAAGTACAACGATGGAAGGTGGAACATAGCTGTAGGCCTGCACATAATACCATAAAGACTCATTGTTGGTCTCAGTACATAAATTTATTTTACAGGATCTTGCCAAGCAAATGTTTCAAGACAACATATGGTACTTGCAGCCATAAGAAATGGAATAAAGAGCTGACAATACTTCTATGCATGGGGACAAAAATAACTTTACTTTTTTTAAACAGTTTTATTTAACCCCGTAGAAGTCTCTCAAATTAAATTTGATTGTTACTAGAAAATTCTGTTTGTTAAAAACATAAATATAACCACAACCTTCAATACATATTAAAATACTGACAAAACCTAGCTACAGATATTTGAGACGTACTGAAAACACCAGTGTGAACAGTAAGTATATGTCATTCAAATCCTAACAAAATGTGGTCAAGGGTGTTGAGTAAGATGCATTAAAATATTTAGAGCACAAAGTGTTTTTGAATGGATTGGAATACCGTTAGTGAAATTCTTGGGGCAAAGTAAACTGGATTTCTCATGGATTGGAATGGTCTCAGGTTTTAAAATCCCCCAAAAAACATGTGGACCAATTCACATGGTTCCTAAAATGGACTGGAATAGGCCCAAAAGGTGTGCGATCCCTTTACCTGTTTTGGGTTAATCCTGCAAACACACTGAGCAAGGTGTTAGGGTTTTGGGACTAGAAATTAATATAATGAATATTAAATACCCTACGTGCTTTAGTGCAGTATATAGATAAGTTTGTGATGATTGTGTTAAAGGTTAAATAGCTTCTCACCGGTCCTCAGTTTGTAAGTATTTCTGGAGTGGATTCATTATTAATTACAACATTATGTTCATTTGAAGAAAGTGATATAGGTTCATCATCAAACAAAATATCAATAGATTCAGTGGGCGGCTCTGGCTCTGGTGGCTTTTGGGATGCCAGTCTTACTTGTGAGAGAGCTGTGGTGGTTTTGCGAACAGCTCTAGGAGTTGCTACATATCTAACCTGGAAAACAAGCAAGAAAATTCATAGTAACATATGTCAAAGTGTGTGGCTGCTTCCCCACTACAATGCCCCAAAACCTAAAGGAAGCCCATAGCCTCCCTTCTAATGCTAACCTCCTACAAAAACATACATACAAAATGAAAATGTTCCAAAATATTCTTGGTTCTATGTTCAGCCAGAAGACATCAGGTAATGTTGGTCTGAAGCTAATGCAGATTCCCTTCTATTTATCTAATTAACCAATCAGAATACCAGGAGAGTTATTCTTTGACCATGAGCTCTACCAGCTCAATCCTTGTTTTTTAACAAGATAACAAACTGGTATTGTCTTTATATTAAAGGTCCATTGTAGTGGGAAGAAAATGAGATGCACTAATTTGTTAGAGCATGCAACTTTATAACTAGCTAGCAACCCTGCAACCCACACAAAGCTGCCTCACGGTACTTTAACTATGTTTTTAACCCCTTAGTGCAGGTTAAACACAGAGTTGCAAGGTTGCTTATGATTGAAAGTTATAAGCTCTAACAAATAAGTGCATGTCATTTTTTTCATTATAAAGGCCCTTTAAATAAAAAAGGATGTACCTGAGCTGTTGAAGGTCATAATTAGGGTTTTTGGGAAGTAACACTTTAATTTATAAGATTAAGGGCCAGCTTACATGTGGCACGTTAACAGTTACAAGTGATCGAAAAGGGTCTGCTTGCGCTCGTTGCATTTACGGCTCATATTACATACATGTTGGTTATAATTTATGACATGCTGTAAGGAATCAAATGTATTGGTAAATTAAGAATACATTTTACATCAAACATTAGATAACCATTTTATTATTTTAGATTGAGGAGTAAGTTATCTGTTTTTGTAATTTCAACAAATGGAACACATTTTCCTCTATATATATTTCTACTGCCTATCTGCCAATTTCTATAAAACACATTCTGTATTTTGCTATTTCTAATATTAGTCTCATAATTAATTTAATATAAGTCTATAGGAATTAACATTCAATCTTTTTTTTTAGCTGAATTGGAATGTAACATTTGTTTGAAACACCAAGGGGCATATTTATCAAGCTCCGTATGGAGCTTGATGCCCCGTGTTTCTGACCGCTGCTCCATAACCTGCCCGCCTGCTCTGAGGCGACAGACAGACATCGCCGGAAATCAACCCTATCCAATACGATCTAGTTGATTGACATCCCCTGCTAGTGGCCGATTGGCCGCAAATCTGCAGGGGGCGGTATTGCACCAGCAGTTCACAAGAACTGCTGGTGCAATGATAAATGCAGAGAGCGTATGCTGTCAGCATTTATCGATGTGCAGCGGACATGATCCACAATATCGGATCATGTCCGCTCGCATCATGATAAATAGGCCCCCAAATGTCATAGGGGAATATTTATCAAAGCATCAACTATGTTGCATACGTGGGCGTCAATACGCTCGCCAAACATTGCGCCCACAGATCTGAATACGATCTCCGTATTTATCAAAAAAGCCGTCAAAAACACGTGCGTCAAGTACGGTGCGAAGAGCATCGGACTGGTGTTAACTAACAGTCATCAATGTCGCGGCTATTCGGGATTTTCCCAACTTTATTTATACCATTGCATTACTTTCCACGAACAAGCACATTTCTCTTTAGCTCATTATTGTACATAATGTAAATGTATTCTTTTTCTGAGCAGGACTAATTGCGAATATAGCAAGTAGCGACATATTTGATGCAAAGTGGAGAGTGAATTATTAGAATTCTTTTTAATATTGGACATACATATTTTAGTATGTATATACACACATATATATTTGTTCTAAACAATGTTGTCTGTCATATCTCTGTGTTTATTTATACCACTATATGTATATATTGTAAATGTATTATTATTCTGAGCAGGAATAATTTCAAATATAACATGTAATCAGAGTATCTAGTTGATTGACATCCCCTGCTAGTGGCCGATTGGCCGCAAATCTGCAGGGGGCGGTATTGCACCAGCAGTTCACAAGAACTGCTGGTGCAATGATAAATGCAGAGAGCGTATGCTGTCAGCATTTATCGATGTGCAGCGGACATGATCCACAATATCGGATCATGTCCGCTCGCATCATGATAAATAGGCCCCCAAATGTCATAGGGGAATATTTATCAAAGCATCAACTATGTTGCATACGTGGGCGTCAATACGCTCGCCAAACATTGCGCCCACAGATCTGAATACGATCTCCGTATTTATCAAAAAAGCCGTCAAAAACACGTGCGTCAAGTACGGTGCGAAGAGCATCGGACTGGTGTTAACTAACAGTCATCAATGTCGCGGCTATTCGGGATTTTCCCAACTTTATTTATACCATTGCATTACTTTCCACGAACAAGCACATTTCTCTTTAGCTCATTATTGTACATAATGTAAATGTATTCTTTTTCTGAGCAGGACTAATTGCGAATATAGCAAGTAGCGACATATTTGATGCAAAGTGGAGAGTGAATTATTAGAATTCTTTTTAATATTGGACATACATATTTTAGTATGTATATACACACATATATATTTGTTCTAAACAATGTTGTCTGTCATATCTCTGTGTTTATTTATACCACTATATGTATATATTGTAAATGTATTATTATTCTGAGCAGGAATAATTTCAAATATAACATGTAATCAGAGTATCATATGTATTTATTTGAAATCTATGGACTTTTTAAAGGGATAGGAAAGTAAAAATTTAAGTTTCTCTAGTGGGAGCTAGCGGCTAATTGGTGCCTGCACACATTTGTCTCTTGTGATTGGCTAAATAGGTGTGTTAAGCTAGCTGCCAGCAGTGCAATGCTGTTCCTTCAGCAAAGGATAACATGAGAATGAAGCAAATTTGATAATATAAATAAAATGGAAAGTTGTTTAAAATTGTATGTTCTATCCAAATCATGAAAGAATATTTTGTGGTTTCCTGTCCCTTTAAGAGCTGGGGCAGGTTTCTCTCTGCACCTGTCTAACCTCTCCTGATTGCAATCTATTTTTAAAAAACACCCCTTCACAGGTGTTATAAAATAAGCTGGCATATAAAATGACATTTCTTACTGAAAAAGAAATTCAAGAGAAGGAAGAAATACAATGAAAATAGCATGCCAGTAAAGAGGTGATTTTAATTTATGCTGTATCTGAATCATGACAGTTTGAAGTTAGGTGGGCTATCCCTTTGAGCTATCATCTTAAGATTCTATTGAATCAAACATCAATTCGAATATTAAAATCCTTGTCTAATATATTACACTGTGTATCAGCATCAATGTTTATCTTTAATACTAATTTCACATATACATACTTTCAAAGTATAATACAATTTAATATAAACAATATAAACAATTTAACAAATGGCACTTACAAGTTCTGATAAGTAATCAATGACACAAGTATCAAGCAATTTGATTCGTTAGTGATAGTTTATAATGTGTATTTGAATCAGATTTGCTGATGTCATAAATCATGTGATTATGCATATTCCAATCAAAAGTGGTTGAAAAATTCACTAGTGTGTGGGTTATTTAGGAGTTTGCGTCATAATTGGTGCGAAAAGTGGAGAGTGGGACTTGTATTACATGGCTTAAACATGGTGCACATAGATTTTTCCAAAAAATAAAAAGTTATCTATATTATGTTGTGTATTTATTTCATTTTTATCCCTATATCTACTAGTGCACCAAATGTGTAGCAATTGTTTGATTTAGAAAGGGTATACAATTTTAATAAAAGTTTCTAATTTACTTTTATTATGTAATATACTTCATTCTCTTGCAGCATCGAACATAAGCTTTCTGTGTTTTCAGACTCCAATTGAGTTCTATGGCATCCGCGACCTTAAGGGTGGCGGATTGAAAACCAGGTACGCTGAGTCTGAAAAGACGCGAGCGTAACTGTAGAAATTTTGATAACTTTGTGAGCAGTTCAAATAGTGTCGAATAGGAGGGTGAATGAACACGATTCCGCTCAAATGAACACAGGTTTTCAACTCTCATCGATGTGCATCGGATTGAGATTGCGGGATCGTATGTTACGTCACAAATTTAAACATTTGCCGATCTTGACGCTTTGATATCTACGGCGGATCAATCTTGTGATAATTACAACGCGGAATTCCAGCGTATTTTCAGTTGACGCTTTGATAAATATCCCCCATAAGGTTTGGCAGAGGCAGACATTCAATATTTGTCTAGAATAAATAAACATGCCCAAAATTTGTTATTTTGAATGAAGTTACAGAAACATTCTCCTATCCTTAATATTTTATTTTAGACTTTGTGAACTACTGAACAGTCACATTATTTTTTTATGGTGTGTTAAATGTGACAAAAAGTTTGTATAGTAAACTGTAAAACACCTACCCTATAATGTGATTGGTTCCCCAGGTAGACTCTTTGTGTTCCTGTAATAAAAAAAAAATCTATGTTTTTATTAAAATATATAGATTAGAGATGGAGGTTTATGAGAGAAGAGAGAGACCCTTGGATCTAATCCTTTGGAAAATGTTTATGACAACCAAGGATGGACATAAACAATGTGTTTATTATTCAGTTATTCTTAAAGCTTTATTACTATGGCAAAGATAATCAAAATTAAGTAATGGGATAGGTATCAATTTTACTACACATTGTGAGAGATAACTATTCTCCTACTCAATAAAAATCTCATGCATTTAAGCCAGAATTCCTGTGCCACAACCACTCAAGTCAATGTGTAGCTTAGAACCTTTGATACATAGCACCAATATTTCTCAAAGCCTCTGTATTTTCACCTAATGCCAGTAAAAACATTAATAATTTCATCTGGATAATTAAATCCCAGGTGCTAATATATTAAAGGGACATTAAACACTAGATACATGCTAGATAGAATGATGCATTCAAAGAAAAGATTAGTACATGACTAACATGTAGATGTATTTTTTAAAGTTTCATTAGTTGTTTAAAAAGTGAAAAAATAAGTGTAAAGTTTTAGTGTCTATAAAACACTGGGAGCTGCCATGTTGTAACTTGTGTTACCTTCTCTGCTGTGGCCAATTAGGGACAGTTATACATAGGTCATTAGAGTGTGCAGCCAATGGTTGTGCTGGATTTAACAGTGTTCTGCACTTCTATTTCTAACAGGGACTGAAAAGCTCACAATTTCAGAATTGAATTACAGGCAAAGAGGACAAAATAAATAATGAAAGTATATTGCAGAGTTGTTTTATATATATAATTTATCATTTTATATTACCATCTCAAAGTGTTTAATGTCCCTTTAAGCGCTATGAGGGTTAACTTTTCACTACATTCTAGTACTAATGTGTTTATAGCAACTCTCCTTTAGATACCTGTAGTGTAACAGCATCTTTCCTTCAGATTTCTGTAGTGTAAACAGGGCTTTTTTTGTGAGGGTACTCACAGGTACTGAGTACCCCCACCTCTGCCAACTCATAAGAGGCAATATTTGTAATCATCATGTAAATACTCTAATTTTCACAAGAGGGGGCTGTAAAATACATCAAACATTGTAAATAATATTTTCCCTTTCCTTTTCTCAAAGTTACTGAACAGAATATATCAATCAAAAATCAATGAGTATCGGTACCTTTTTTTTTTTAGTACTGGCACCTTTTCTTTTACAAAAAAGCACCTATGTATCAAAATGGCGGAACCCATAAATTAGAGGGAGGTGAATGCAATGTATTTAGTGTTTAATGTCCTTTAATGTCACCACCCCTGGTATTTCTCCCATAATCAAATTAGCCCCCTTTGCAAATGATCTCAAAGACTACACATTCCATCACAAAACACCCTGCATTTACTCGCTAAACAATAAACCCCTTGTACATAATACCCTTACTATATCAAGGTCTGATAACACAATGCTTTAATATCCTTAGGGTGCCATGATTAGCTTCCACAACCAATCTTCACTAACCATCTTCCAATTTGTTTTGTCTGCAAACACCCAAAAGCAAAAACTATCCCCAAGGATGTCTCTTTCTCACCAACACCAACTCACACTGGGTACTCTAGGGCATGCCCTTTCATTGTTTTTATTTTATTTTTACCCTGGATGCTACAAAGTAAAAATTCAATATGCATTTCTTAATTATGCAATTCTACTATATTTAAAGGTCATTTAATACTTTTTAGGTATCACTTACCGTTAACGTTGATCATTCAATAATATTATAAAATGTTTGCTGCAGGGCGCGTGTTCGGTCAGCCACTGAATATGGCCACATTACTGCAGGTTTTGCTAAAGCCTTATATGTTCCACCATATATATTGATTTTGCTACAACATCTGACCTAGAACTTGATTGCAGTGCAGAGGAGAGTCCTCTGAACTGGAAGATATCTATATTTTTACACTGTATGCTATCTAGTCTGGGCCACTGTGGAGTTTGGCAGAAGTGCATGGGAAAGGCCTTAGCACCCCCCCCCCATTGATTTCTGGGTATAAAGTGAATAGCATAAGCTTCACCTCTTTTTCAACTATAAGGGGCCGATTTAACAAACGTCTGTCCAACATGTTCCGCGGATCAGGTCCGACAGACATAGCTGAATGCCAACAGCATACGCTGTCGGCATTTAAGTTCTGGTGAACTGCTTGTGCAATGCCGCCGCCTGCAGATTTGCGGCTATCAGGGGGTGTCAATCAACCTGATCGTATCTGATCGGGTTGATTGCTTTCCGCCGCTCTTAAGACCGCTGCTTCTTAACTCCTGGGGAACAAGGGAATCAGGGGCCAATTGGCCCTTGTTAAATCGGCCCCATAGTCTCATCTTAAATGAACATGAAAATTCCTAAAACACAATCTATGGGATCTATAAATATTCCACTGTGTTGAATCACTCACGATAAACTATAAAGTACAAAATTGTGTGGAATATATATTGTTTTATCGTAAAGGTATATGAAACCCCAAATTTGTAAGTCATGATTCAGATAGAGAATACAGGTTTAAGCAACTTTCTAATTTACTCCTATTATCAATTTTTCTTCGTTCTTTTGGTATCTTTATTTGAAAAGCAGGAATATAAGTTTAGGAGACAGCCCATTTTTGGTTCAGCACCTTGGTAGCGCTTGCTGATTGGTGGCTAAATGTAGCTTACACGCATGCTTTTTAAAATAAAGATACCAAGAGAACAAAGACAAATTGATAATAGGACACAAGTAAACTAGAAAGTTGCTTTAAACTGCATGCTCTATCTGAATCATGAAAGAAAAACTGTGGGTTTCATATCCCTTTAATCCTAAAAGAATTACAAACGTTATTAGATAACCATTAAAAAATATTTAAAAACCTATGGGTCCACATTGATTCATTAAAGGGAACACAAAATCACTACATGTCACCCCTCTGCATAATAGCATGAATCTCTGCATCCCACATTACACGCAGTGATTTTGTGTTCCCTTTAATGAATGTGGACCCAGAGATTTTTAAATATTTTTTTAATGCTTATCTAATAAAGTTTGTAATTATTTTAGGATTAAGATAAAACATTTTAAATTCCTCATGGAAGACAGTTCAAATTGCTTCTATAACCACTAGACAAGAAAATAACAGTGACTAGAGAGTAAATTTACAGAGAGATACGCAAATATGCGCTCAGCGGTTATATGCACCTTCTCGGAAACCTCACCAGTTGCTGACAGAGAGGAGGAGATGGTTAGTGCGGCACTAATTTACTTACTCTGTAAGAATTATTGAAAAAACTATACCATTTAAAGCACTCAAATGTTTCCTTGTGTATGTTGTGTGTGTTTTTTTCTAAAACATCACTTTATTTCAACAGGTAAAAACTAGATATTCATATTAAAACAATCATGCTTGAGGGCCAATATGGCACTAATGTCAGAACTACTCCAGCTTATTTCCCTGGTTCCTTACTTGAAGCAGTGCGAGATAGAACTGAAAGTGAAGTGCTTAAATAATAATGATACTACTATTGTTCTGCTACCTTCCTGTATATGGGACACTGGGGACACTGGTAGTTAAAGGGACAGTATACACTCATTTTCATATAACTGCATGTAACAGACACTACTATAAAGAATAAGATGCACAGATACTGATATAAAAATCCAGTATAAAACTGTTTAAAAACTTACTTAGAAGCTGTCAGTTTGGCTCTGTTGAAAAGGTAGCTGGAAAGCCCACTGCAAGTGGCAAATAAGACCCTCCCCCCCCTCCCCCTTCTTTTGCATATGAAAAGACCCTTTTCACAAACAGGAGCAAGCTGGAGAAGGTAGCTGACAGTATTCACATAAAACTTTGGGGCTTGGTTAGGAGTCTGAAAATCAGAGCAATGTTATTTAAAAATAAGCAAAACTATACATTTATTTAAAAATAAAACTTTATGGTCTATATAAATAGATCATTTACAAAACATTTATGCAAAGAAAAAATAAGTGTATAATGTCCCTTTAAGTAAGGGAAACTGATGCGAAGCTGACATGAGTTGCTGCGTATAGTAAAGGGTCCAGTTTCAAGGCCAGGGATACAGACTTTATTGGGGAATGGACAGTAGAGCTTCAGAAAGGGCCTAGATGGATGGGGCTATGGCTGGACTGATGGACGTGGAGATGCAGAAGAGTAACCAGACTTGTATGGTTAATGTGTTTAATATAATATATTAATATAGGTTTGGTAATGCAAGGTATAATTTTTCATGGTGATTCCCTAGATGCAGATAGCTTTATCTGATAACCTAGCAATTTGGTGTTGCTGGCTGTATTCTGGTCTATGTTTGTGGTTACTGATAGATGATTAGTGATGTCACGAATAGTTCGCCGGCGAATTGTTCCCGGCAAACATAGCATGTTCGCGTTCGCCGCGGACGGCGAACATATGCCATGTTCGGTCCGCCCCCTATTCTTTATCATTGAGTAAACTTTGACCCTGTACCTCACAGTCAGAAGACACATTACAGCCAATCAGCAGCAGACCCTCCCTCCCAGACCCTCCCACCTCCTGGACAGCATCCATTTTAGATTCATTTGGAAGCTGCATTCTTAGTGAGAGGAGGGACAGTGTAGCTGCTGCTGATTTAATAGGGAAATCGATAGCTAGACTAGTGTATTCCGTGTCCACTACAGTCCTGAAGGACTCATCTGATCTCTGCTGTAAGGACAGCACCCCAAAAAGCCCTTTTTAGGGCTAGAACATCAGTCTGCTTTTTTTTTTTTTTCCCTGTGTAATATAATTGCCTGCCTGCCAGCGTGTGTGTCAGGCTCACAGCGTATACTGTGCCCACTTGCCCAGTGCCACCACTCATATCTGGTGTAACAGTAGTGTACATTTAAAAAAAACAACACTTTTTTGACTGTGAAATAATAGCAGACAGCTGCCAGTACCCAAGATGGCCACCAATAAGGCAGATGGGGAGGGTTAGAGAGCTGTTTTGGGGGGATCAGGGAGGTTGGGGGCTAAGAGGGGATGCTACACCACAGCATATGTAAATATGCAACAACAAATTTTTTTTTTTTTTTTTTAAAAACCTTTTATTTTAGTACTGGCAGACTTTCTGCCAGTACTTAAGATGGCGGGGACAATTGTGGGGTGGGGGAGGGAAGGGAGCTGTTTGGGAGGGATCAGGGGGTCTGATGTGTCAGGTGGGAGGCTGATCTCTACACTAAAGCTAAAATTAACCCTGCAAGCTCCCTACAAACTACCTAATTAACCCCTTCACTGCTAGCCATAATACACGTGTGATGCGCAGCAGCATTTAGCGGCCTTCTAATTACCAGAAAGCAACGCCAAAGTCATATATGTCTTCTATTTCTGAAAAAAGGGGATCCCAGAGAAGCATTTACAACCATTTGTGCCATAATTGCACAAGCTGTTTGTAAATAATTTCAGTGAGAAACCTAAAATTGCGAAGTTTTTTTTAAATTTGATCGCATTTGGCGGTGAAATGGTGGCATGAAATATACCAAAATGGGCCTAGATCAATACTTTTGGTTGTCTACTACACTACACTTAAGCTAAAATTAACTCTACAAGCTGCCTACATGCTCCCTAATTAACCCCTTCACTGCTGGGCATAAAACACGTGTGGTGCGCAGTGTCATTTAGCAGCCTTCTAATTACCAAAAAGCAACGCCAAATCCATATAAGTCTGCTATTTCTGAACAAAGGGGATCCCAGAGAAGCATTTACAACCATTTATGCCATAATTGCATAAGTTGTTTGTAAATAATTTCTGTGAGAAACCTAAAGTTTGTGAAAAAGTGAACAATTTTTTTTTATTTGATCGCATTTGGCGGTGAAATGGTGGCATGAAATATACCAAAATGGGCCTAGATCAATACTTTGTGTTGTCTACTACACTACACTTAAGCTAAAATTAACTCTACAAGCTCCCTACATGCTCCCTAATTAACCCCTTCACTGCTGGGCATAAAACACGTGTGGTGCGCAGTGGCATTTAGCAGCCTTCTAATTACTAAAAAGCAACGCCAAAGCCATATAAGTCTGCTATAATGGCATGTCTGGCACACAGTGTTGGGGCAAGGGTCCATCTGACCACTGATACCTGGTCTGCAAAGCATGGTCAGGGCAGGTATATCACCTACACTGCGCACTGTGAAGCGGGCGTAACCCTTACACTACCTGATCGATACAACATCATACCTGATGTTTTAAAGCACGTTATTCCAAACAATTTAGGAATGTTAGGTGATTTATGCCCTTTATGGATTAAAACCAGACTCTGCATCAACTATGTAATTTTCCATGGGAGTTTTGTCATGGATCCCCCTCCGGCATGCCACAGTCCAGGTGTTAGTCCCCTTGAAACAACTTTTCCATCACTAGTGTGGCCAGAAAGAGTCCCTGTGGGTTTTAAAATTCGCCTGCCTATTGAAGTCTATGGCGGTTCGCCCGGGTTCGCAAACTTTTGCGGGAGTTCCAAATTTTTATGTTCGCGACATCACTATAGATGATGGCTTATTCCCTAGAACTATGCACACATATTTCAGTTGGTGTGGAGGTAGTGTTTCTTTAGATCCTGATTTCTAAACCTTCTGCCTATTATAATTTTGTTGCTAGATGCCTGACTTGAACACATTGTTTATGTACCTCATAGTTTCATATCTATTTATATGTCCCAAGTTTGAATTAAGATATTTAGTAGTATATAAATTTGCGTTTCTCTCACACTTTATACAAATGCCATAGATTTAACCATTTAAGACTGTTTATTGTATTGTTCATGCCCATCTTTATGTTTTGTTTATTTGTTGATATGCTTAGGCTTATTTTTAGTTGCATATTTTTATGTTAAAGGGACATTAAACACTGTTTGAGATGGTAATATAACATGATAAATTGTATATACTGAAAGAACTCTGCAATATACTTTAATTATTTATTTTGTTACCTTTTCCTGTAATTTCATTCTGAATTTGTGAGCTTTACAGTTCCTGTTAGAAATGGAAGTACAGAACACTGTCATATTCCACACAGCCATTGGCTGCAAATTCTAGTGACCTGTTTATAACTGTCCCTAATTGGTCACAGCAGAGAAGGTAGCCTAAGTTACAACATGGCAGCCCCCATTCTTTTATGGACACTTAAACTTTATACTATTTTTTTCAATATTTAAACAGCTAATGAAACTTTAAAAAATACATCTACATGTTTTTTTCATACTAAACTTTTCTTTGAATGCATCATTCTATCTAGCATTTATTTAGTGTTTAATGTCCCTTTAATGGAATGTCTGAGAACAACTAAAGGTTTATTTGAGTTGAGCTAGAAATGCTCTGGTGAAAACTAATTGCAGTCTAAGCAATAGGTTTCCCATGAGGCTGTTGATAAATATCCTACTGCTTTCTTATCAGTAATGCAGAGCCATTAGAGTTCAGATAATAGCATCCACGTGTTAACAGAACAGAAACAACTAATTGTATCATTGTTAGACTTATATATGCAGGCTTAGGCCTAGATTTGGAGTTCGGCGGTAGCCGTCAAAACCAGCGTTAGAGGCTCCTAACGCTGGTTTTGGCCGCACGCTGGTATTTGGAGTCAGTGATTAAAGGGTCTAACGCTCACTTTACAGCCGCGACTTTTCCATACCGCAGATCCCCCTACGCCATTTGCATAGCCTATCTTTTCAATGGGATCTTTCTAACGCCGGTATTTAGAGTCGTTTCTGAAGTGAGCGTTAGACATCTAACGACAAAACTCCAGCCGCCTGAAAATAGCAGGAGTTAAGAGCTTTCTGGCTAACGCCGGTTCATAAAGCTCTTAACTACTGTACCCTAAAGTACACTAACACCCATAAACTACCTATGTACCCCTAAACCGAGCTCCCCCCACATCGCCGCCACTCGATTAAAAATTTTAACCCCTAATCTGCCGACCGCCAACTACGTTATACTTATGTACCCCTAATCTGCTGCCCCCAACCCCGCCGACCCCTATATTATATTTATTAACCCCTAATCTGCCCCCCACAACATCGCCGCCAGCTACTTAAAATAATTAACCCCTAATCTTCCGACCGCAAAGCGCCGCCACCTACGTTATCCCTATGTACCCCTAATCTGCTACCCCTAACACCGCCGACCCCTATATTATATTTATTAACCCCTAATCTGCCCCCCTCAACGTCGCCGACACCTGCCTACACTTATTAACCCCTAATCTGCCGAGCGGACCTGAGCGCTACTATAATAAAGTTATTAACCCCTAACCCGCCTCACTAACCCTATAATAAATAGTATTAACCCCTAATCTGCCCTCCCTAACATCGCCGACACCTAACTTCAATTATTAACCCCTAATCTGCCGACTGGAGCTCACCGCTACTCTAATAAATGTATTAACCCCTAAAGCTAAGTCTAACCCTAACACTAACACCCCCCTAAGTTAAATATAATTTACATCTAACGAAATAAATTAACTCTTATTAAATAAATGATTCCTATTTAAAGCTAAATACTTACCTGTAAAAGAAATCCTAATATAGCTACAATATAAATTATAATTATATTGTAGCTATTTTAAGATTAATATTTATTTTACAGGTAACTTTGTATTTATTTTAACCAGGTACAATAGCTATTAAATAGTTAAGAACTATTTAATAGCTACCTAGTTAAAATAATAACAAATTTACCTGTAAAATAAATCCTAACCTAAGTTACAAATAAACCTAACACTACCCTATCAATAAAATAATTAAATAAACTACCTACAATTACCTACAATTAACCTAACACTACACTATCAATAAATTAATTAAACACAATTGCTACAAATAAATACAATTAAATAAACTATCTAAAGTACAAAAAATAAAAAAGAACTAAGTTACAAAAAATAAAAAAATATTTACAAACATAAGAAAAATATTACAACAATTTTAAACTAATTACACCTACTCTAAGCCCCCTAATAAAATAACAAAGCCCCCCAAAATAAAAAATTCCCTACCCTATTCTAAATTAAAAAAGTTACAAGCTCTTTTACCTTACCAGCCCTGAACAGGGCCCTTTGCGGGGCATGCCCCAAGAAGTTCAGCTCTTTTGCCTGTAAAAAAAAACATACAATACCCCCCCCCCAACATTACAACCCACCACCCACATACCCCTAATCTAACCCAAACCCCCCTTAAATAAACCTAACACTAAGCCCCTGAAGATCTTCCTACCTTGTCTTCACCATCCAGGTATCACCGATCCGTCCTGGCTCCAAGATCTTCATCCAACCCAAGCGGGGGTTGGCGATCCATAATCCGGTGCTGAAGAGGTCCAGAAGAGGCTCCAAAGTCTTCCTCCTATCCGGCAAGAAGAGGACATCCGGACCGGCAAACATCTTCTCCAAGCGGCATCTTCGATCTTCTTCCATCCGGAGCGAAGCGGCAGGATCCTGAAGACCTCCAGCGCGGAACATCCATCCGGACCGACGACTGAACGACGAATGACTGTTCCTTTAAGGGACATCATCCAAGATGGCGTCCCTCGAATTCCGATTGGCTGATAGGATTCTATCAGCCAATCGGAATTAAGGTAGGAATTTTCTGATTGGCTGATGGAATCAGCCAATCAGAATCAAGTTCAATCCGATTGGCTGATCCAATCAGCCAATCAGATTGAGCTCGCATTCTATTGGCTGATCGGAACAGCCAATAGAATGCGAGCTCAATCTGATTGGCTGATTGGATCAGCCAATCGGATTGAACTTGATTCTGATTGGCTGATTCCATCAGCCAATCAGAAAATTCCTACCTTAATTCCGATTGGCTGATAGAATCCTATCAGCCAATCGGAATTCGAGGGACGCCATCTTGGATGACGTCCCTTAAAGGAACAGTCATTCGTCGTTCAGTCGTCGGTCCGGATGGATGTTCCGCGCTGGAGGTCTTCAGGATCCTGCCGCTTCGCTCCGGATGGAAGAAGATCGAAGATGCCGCTTGGAGAAGATGTTTGCCGGTCCGGATGTCCTCTTCTTGCCGGATAGGAGGAAGACTTTGGAGCCTCTTCTGGACCTCTTCAGCACCGGATTATGGATCGCCAACCCCCGCTTGGGTTGGATGAAGATCTTGGAGCCAGGACGGATCGGTGATACCTGGATGGTGAAGACAAGGTAGGAAGATCTTCAGGGGCTTAGTGTTAGGTTTATTTAAGGGGGGTTTGGGTTAGATTAGGGGTATGTGGGTGGTGGGTTGTAATGTTGGGGGGGGGTATTGTATGTTTTTTTTTACAGGCAAAAGAGCTGAACTTCTTGGGGCATGCCCCGCAAAGGGCCCTGTTCAGGGCTGGTAAGGTAAAAGAGCTTGTAACTTTTTTAATTTAGAATAGGGTAGGGAATTTTTTATTTTGGGGGGCTTTGTTATTTTATTAGGGGGCTTAGAGTAGGTGTAATTAGTTTAAAATTGTTGTAATATTTTTCTTATGTTTGTAAATATTTTTTTATTTTTTGTAACTTAGTTCTTTTTTATTTTTTGTACTTTAGCTAGTTTATTTAATTGTATTTATTTGTAGGAATTGTGTTTAATTAATTTATTGATAGTGTAGTGTTAGGTTAATTGTAGGTAATTGTAGGTAGTTTATTTAATTATTTTATTGATAGGGTAGTGTTAGGTTTATTTGTAACTTAGGTTAGGATTTATTTTACAGGTAAATTTGTTATTATTTTAACTAGGTAGCTATTAAATAGTTCTTAACTATTTAATAGCTATTGTACCTGGTTAAAATAATTACCAAGTTGCCTGTAAAATAAATATTAATCCTAAAATAGCTACAATGTAATTATAATTTATATTGTAGCTATATTAGGATTTATTTTACAGGTAAGTATTTAGCTTTAAATAGGAATAATTTATTTAATAAGAGTTAATTTATTTCGTTAGATGTAAATTATATTTAACTTAGGGGGGTGTTAGTGTTAGGGTTAGACTTAGCTTTAGGGGTTAATACATTTATTAGAATAGCGGTGAGCTCCGATCGGAAGATTAGGGGTTAATAATTGAAGGTAGGTGTCGGCGATGTTAGGGAGGGCAGATTAGGGGTTAATACTATTTATGATAGGGTTAGTGAGGCGGATTAGGGGTTAATAACTTTATTATAGTAGCGCTCAGGTCCGCTCGGCAGATTAGGGGTTAATAAGTGTAGGTAGGTGTCGGCGACGTTGTGGGGGGCAGATTAGGGGTTAATAAATATAACATAGGGGTCGGCGATGTTAGGGCAGCAGATTAGGGGTACATAGGGATAACGTAGGTTGCAGCGGTTTACGGAGCGGCAGATTAGGGGTTAAAAGTGTAATGCAGGGGTCAGCGATAGCGGGGGCGGCAGATTAGGGGTTAATAAGTGTAAGGTTAGGGGTGTTTAGACTCGGGGTACATGTTAGAGTGTTAGGTGCAGATGTAGGAAGTGTTTCCCCATAGGAAACAATGGGGCTGCGTTAGGAGCTGAACGCTGCTTTTTTGCAGGTGTTAGGTTTTTTTTCAGCTCAAACAGCCCCATTGTTTTCTATGGGGGAATCGTGCACGAGCACGTTTTTGAGGCTGGCCGCGTCCGTAAGCAATTCTGGTATCGAGAGTTGCATTTGCGGTAAAAATGCTCTACGCTCCTTTTTTGGAGCCTAACGCAGCATTTGTTTTAACTCTCGATACCAGAGTTAAATTTATGGTGCGGCCAGAAAAAAGCCCGCGGAGCGTTAACAGCCCTTTTACCGCCAAACTCCAAATCTAGGCCTTAGTGTTTTACTTCTGTAATACTCTACCTACCTGCTTTATAGGTAAATCAAAGGCACGTTTCCATCCTAGTATGAAATGTAGTTCTATAGTGTATATCCTTTACAAGGATGTGTGTATTAGATGGCTGAGGTTTTCTCTTTATAATATTGTAATATTTGCTGAACTCAAGGCCAATGAGACCCCTGAGTGAAAGAGTTATTTAGCTTAGTAGCTTTTGTAGGTGTAAGGCTCTAAAAGGTTATTTTTCAAATCTATATTTAAAATATTTATCCAGAATTGATAGAATATGGTGTATTGGTTTCTTACTATATAGCTTACTTGTTTAGTGTACAACCATACTCCAGTTCTAGTTTTGTGTTCATATTCGGTTGGCTAAGCCTACTAATTAAGATACCAGCAAGGCTTATACGCGTTTTGATTTACTGACATCTGAGTTAATATAGTTTAAACCAGATTATATTTTTTTTTGTGTAAGTTATAACAAGATGTTATTGTATTATTTACACATAGTACTGATAGGACTTATTTAAAGCTGTCTAAATGCTTGTGTTGCATTATTATATTATAGGTCCATAATAGTCTCTTTATATATACATATATTTTCCTCCTGCTAGTATGCTTATTTCAGCTGTTTAAGGCTTAAAGTGTTGGTAAATTCAAACAACGCTAAGATTTCCCAGTGCTATAAATAAAGGGGACTTTCAGTCATGAAGTATAAAAAAACTTCCTGCTTACAGTAACTTTATTTGCCTGTAATTTATGCAGATCTTCGAAGCTCTGGCTGCTCACGGCAAAACACTATTTCCTCAGTGAGGTGGTTTTTCCACATCTAAGCCAATAGCCGTGCTTGCCGTTTGTAATTATGAAGGGGGGCTAGCACGCTATTGGCTTAGATGTGGAAACACCACCTCACTGAGGAAATAACGTTTTGCCATGGATGCCCGGAGGCGATCAGCTCTGCATAACCTGCAGGCAAATAAAGGTACTTTCACCATTATTTTTTTATACTTCATGATTGAAAGTCCTCTTTATTTATAGCACTGGTAAGTCCTAGTGTTTAAAAAAAGATAGGATTTGCCATCACTTTACGTGTAGCTTCTTTAGTAATAGGAGGTAAAAACTTGAGGTTGATTTAGCTTGTTGTCAATGTATACTTTACAGACACAAATCAGTTGCCAGAGTATAAGAACAATAACCATACCAGGGGATTTTGATATAACTGCTTGCAACAAATCTGATGCTTGTTATTATGTGTGATATGTTCTTCTGCTGAAGATTTAAAGTATTGTGGACAGTTGTCACGTAAACTAGTAATAATGCTGTATTTTTTTAACATTTGTAATTTTTTTCGTACAATCTCAATAAAAAAAGATTTAAAAAAATGTTTGTTACAACTACTTGTTTAGACTAAAATATGTTACTGTGGGTCATGTGATCAACCCCTATTTCTCCAGCTAATGACACAGAAACAAGTAATTTAGAGAATTCAATTTACCTTCAATTCTGCGAATGTAGCAAAATAGCAAGGAGCAAACCACAATCATTATTAGAAGACGCATTGATATCAGAAAATATGTGATCCAGGTCTTACTGCTGTCTCTGAGGTTCAAGTAATTTTCCTTTTGAATTGTACTTTCTGAAAGAAACAATATATAGATCAAGCTGAATTACTAAATAATATATTTGTTTTAACCTTATTTAGGTTGATTATGGTTAGTGATATATTTAATAGGTAAATATAAACATTTTAAAAAACATAAATCTGAGTTTATTAAACATCTTAGGACTTTTCTTCAAAGTGCTTGCATAAATCTTGCAGGAATCAGTCTCCAGACATACAATCAATAATACACTTAATTACTGACACATATCTAATACTGCATATGATCTCCCTTTGCTAAAGGGCAGTCTGAATTCTTTGTGGCACTGATACAACAAGGTGCTTGAAACACTCATTAGAAATTCTGGTCCATGCTAACATAATAGCATCATGCAATTACTACAGATTTATGGGCTGCACATTTATGCTTAGACTATTCAGGTCTACCACATCCCAATGGTGCTGTATAGGATTGAGATTTGGTTATTGTGGAGGTTATTGTGGAGACAATTGGGGTACACTAAACTCATGTACATGGAACCAGCATGACCTGACACATTCTTTTGGCCATAACATGTTATCCTGCTGGAAGTGAAGATGGGTAGACTGTGGACATAAATGGATGCACATGGTCAATAACAATAATCAGGCAGGCTGTGGCATTTAAATAAATGTAAGTTGGTAGGGGCCTAATTTGTGCTAAGAAATTATCCCCTATACCATTACACCATCACCAGCAAAAACCATTGAGACAAGGATGGATCCAAGGAATAGTAAAATTCTGACCCTACCTTCTGCATGTTGCAGCAGAAATTGAGATTTATCAGACCTGGTGACATTTTTCCAATAGTCTACTGTACAGTTTTGGTGACTATGCAGTCTATGTAGCCTCAGTTTCCTGTTCATAGCTGACATGAGTATAAACTGGTGCAGTTTTCTGATGATGTAGCCCAACCACTTCAGTTGTTGCCCATTAAGATTTGCTCTTCCACACAGAACTGCAGTAATGTGTGGGCATTTCAGTTAATGTCAGCTTGAATCAGCCTGGCCATTCTCTTCTGACTTCTTTTATCATCAAGGCATTGTTTTTATCCTGAGAAGTTACTTTTTTTTAAAGGCAAAGCTCAAGACTGTGGTATCAGTCTAGCCAATTTCTATAGGTGTACACTGAGGTTAAAACTTTAACGTAACATTAGTGGGAAGCTGCTGGCTACAAGTACAATAGAATAATTAATCACATTGATATTGTTTTTCCTACTGTGCCTGCAGCTCTCTTTAAAGCCACCCTCTTATTTTTACCCCTTACTGGGGAAAGTTGGTTAAGCTACACATTTTCACACTGGACACTGCCATCTTGGAGAGGTTTTCTCGTACCCTGTGACAAAAGTGTTACACATTCACAGATCAGAGACATTGCTGCCATTTTGACAGATGTATTGTGCCTTTTCAGTTAGCAGAGATAGGGCTTCACATTTTTTTCCAGTGGATGTATTGCTCTATATTTTTCCTGAGGTAAAAATTCCCTCTGTATCTTGTTCTTTAGCCTGGAGTGCATGATAAAGATGCCAAAAAGCCATCAACATCATTGATCTGTGAATGTGCATTACCAAATGGCACCTGTAAGGAGTTAAAATAAAGGAGTTTAAAGTGGCTGCAAACACAGGAGGGAAAACAATATCATGGTAAGTAGTGCCAGCTGATTGTTGTTGTGTCCAACAGTTTGTTGTCCTTTAAAGTCCCCTTTTGAAAAAAAAACTAATAAAAAAAGACACCTTGTTTCTACTAAATTCAGTAGTATAAGACAGAGTGAAAAGTTTGCCATGTTTGTTGGTATATCTTCCTACAGTTAACACTTTTAGCATAGGCTCATGAGGCTAGGGGGCGGAGACATGTCATTAAGGGGGTAGGGCCAAGTGATCTGAGGGAGGGGCAGGTGAGCTGGGGCTGATTGAGGTGTAGTGTTTCTAGGTGAGGCTTGGGCAGCAACCCAGATAACCAATGTTATCTTAAGTTTCATAATAATTGTGGATATAATTAGTTAAACAATCAATGGGTCACAAAGGATACAAATAGTGACTCTGAGGATGTTAGGCTTTTGTTGTATTCACAGAGAATCTAAAATCATATACATATATATTACAAAGGTAATCTATATATCACAGTAATAGCCCAATAGGGGGTGATATCTAGATGTAATTTATACGTTGCCTTTATCTGGTGTTGCCTGTGAGGGGAGCCAGACAATAGAAATAGTGATAACCATCCAGTAGTCACTATTCTAAGAATATATCTGCTCTCCACTGACAGGGACACCACGCCATAGGAACATTTATGTTCGAGATTGACACTTTGTATGTTAAAACACACAATACAAAGATATATATATATATATATATATACGTATATTATCAGAGCAATTAAGTTTTTACTTGAACATAATAGTTTGTGAGTTTGAAGGGGATTACTATCTCCAAGTTCAGGGAATGGCTATGGGGGCCAAATTTGCACCCTCATATGCCAACCTTTTTATACGGTGGCTAGAGGATTCCCTGATCTTTGGAGATGGTAATCCCTTTAGGGGTTCTATAATAGTCTATAAAAGGTTCATTGACGATCTCATCCTAGTATGGGACGGTGATAAAGAAGGAACAGAACTGTTCCTTACATATTTAAACAGCAACAACAGTGGGCTAAAATTTACAAAGGAATGGGATAAGATTAAAGTTAATTATCTTGACATCCAATTCAGAGGGGATCAAGTGACAAGAATAGTCACTACTGATTTATACAGAAAACCCATAGCGGGAAATGCTCTACTAAATGCATCCAGTAGTCACCCTAAACATGTAGTAAAGGGCATCATCAAGGGCCAACTAATGAGGGTTAAACAAAATTGCTCTGAGAATGCAGATTATCTAAAAGCAAAAAAAGAATTAACACAGAGAATAACTGAAAGAGGTTATCCTAATACACTAAATAAACACATGAGCAAAGAAGTAGACACACTGAGTAGATCAGACCTCCTAAAACCAAGGGACAAAGTCAAAAGGGATAATAAACCTATTTTTGTGACAAACTATTCTAATCAATTTTATATCTGTGGAATAATTAAAAAATACCTACCTATAGTATATGGGGACTTAGCGCTCAAGGATACTATAGATAAGGGCTGTAAGTTTGTATATTCAAGAGGGAAAACGTTAGGCAACACTTTATCCCCCAGTATGTAAAAAAACAACAAACAGAGATCAAGGAGCACTTGGCTCTCTACATTTGGTACCTTTAGATGCGGCAGACGCTGTCGAGCCTGTGGTCACATAAATATCACAAAAACCTTTATGTCACATATTACAAATGAAGAATTTAATTGAGGGGATGTATCAATTGTTCATCAGAATATATTGTCTATTTAATTGAATGCATAGAACATAAAGGACAATATATAGGTATGAAAACGAGAGATGTTAGAACACGCATAAGAGAACACAGGTCTTATATAGAAAACAATAATCCCTGCTCTGCTCTAGCAAAGCATTTTATAGACGGCATAATCAAAGTCTTAAAACCTTTAGATGGAATGCCATCGAACAGATCAGCAAACCCCAAAGAGGGGGTAATAGATTAAATATCCTAAAAAGACAAGAGGTTTATTGGATTTTTAAACTTAAAACACTACTACCAAAAGGTTACAATTCAGAACACGATATTATCAATTACTGGGAATGAAAAAGACACTATATATAAGAGATATCATGTCTAAACTATGAAGGGTTGATATATAATCTTTGCATTGTGTGTTTTAACATACAAAGTGTCAATCTCAAACATAAATGTTCCTATGGCGTGGTGTCCCTGTCAGGGGAGAGCAGATATATTCTTTGAATAGTGACTACTGGATGGTTATCACTATTTATATTGTCTGGCTCCCCTCACAGGCAACACCAGATAAAGGCAACATATAAATTACATCTAGATATCACCCCCTATTGGGCTATTACTGAGATACATAGAGTACCTTTGTAATATATATGTATATGATTTTAGATACTCTGTGAATACAACAAAAGTCTAACATCCTCAGAGTCACTATTTGTATCCCTTGTGACCCATTGATTGCTTAACTAATTATATCCACAATTATTATGAAACTTAAGATAACATTGTGTCACATATTAAGCAATTTGTAGTGTGGTCAATATTGATATTGTTCATATAGCAGCTCAAATATATATTTCTGCATTGAAGGGGTTTCATCTTTGCTAAAGTGGAGATCTTTATATTGTATATACGTGCCCCTTTCAGGTTAATAGGTTTTTGGGAATATAAACCCTCTGTACTTTGGCATTTTGCTTTAAGCATATTGCTATCTTTTATAGTACATTTGGTGTAGATACTTTGAATTAGTTTGTTTGGTATCCGATGTAAAAGACATGAAAGGGGGTTCTTGAATACAATTGGCTGCACTGCAATATAAAAAACCCACTAATTATTTTGGACATAGCTATTGAAAGAGTGCTGTCTATCATGTATATCAATTTGTTACCTGTTTCCATGACGACTGTTGTGTATAAAAACTTTAACCCGGTAGCAGTCAACTATGGTCTATGAGTACGGCGTAATGTTTTAAGCCTAAACGCGTCAATCCGACTGCTACCTTGAACTATATTTTTATGGAAATAAACCATTTGAATTTTAAAGCTTCTGGTTGCACTCTATTTTTTCAATACTTTTTACAAGCACTGAGGAGCTTGTCTTTTCACAGACTAGGAGGATGTGGTGACGTATCTGGCGCCGGAAGTGGAGTTATCACCTGTTGAGTCCAAGCCTGCTGGATCCCGGAGAGAGGTGCGGTGTCACTCTGTGTGTGTCGTGGAGGCTGCGGTCAAGGCTTTGGGATGGTCTGACGGTGATACAAGGGATGAAGCAGTGAAGACTGGTTGCGACCCTGAGGATTTCACATTGAGCAAAAGGATGACGAAGGAGCCGGTCTTTATTACAGAGTGAGTCTATTGGTTGTTTGTATACCGTGACCCCTGTTCTTACTACTTGATACGGCTATTTGCCTACGAGTGTGGCTGTGACTCCCCTCCAATATCTGCAAGTGTAAGTCTCTTAGTTTGCTTTACTCCCTATGACCTATCTGCATAACCTGCATAACCTGCCTGACATAATGTATAGCCTCTGAACTTTCTAAAGCTCAACTAACCCACTATCCACAGCCATGTTTTTCATCATACCTTTTAAAAGCGCATATAGAGGACTCTTGCTGTTTCCTTTTTCATAAACTATGACTTGTAACAGTACAAAGAGCACTATTTATTGTTTATGTAACATAGCAAGTGTTAGTAAAAGATTTTTTTATGGACCCTGATAATTAGGAAACCATTGAATAGCCATTATATATCTATCTGTCTGGGGACTGGGGGACTGAGTGTTTGACTAGGGGAGGTATTAGAAAAGAGGAAGGTTGCAGTCATTATAGGGCACACAAAAGGCTAGAGATAAAGGGTAAGAGTCAGGAAGCTCAATGCAAGAGCTTTAGAAACCTCTAAAACACAACCATGACATTTTAAATTTCTTAAAATGCCATGCTCTATTTGAACCATTTTGTTTTTTTAACTATTAAATTGATGGTAAACTCTCACCTTTTTAAAATCAGATCCAGAATGTTACTGATATTTTAGATGGAGTCTAATTCATCAGTTGTAATGAAGATGCGCCATAAATTACTTCTTAATATAGATATAAAATTCAAATACCCCCTGCTCCGCCGCCCACTTCATGAGTCAATTTTTCTGTGAGCTTAAGGTTTGAATGTTTCTCTAATCAGTGCTCTAGCTACGACAAAAGTGCCATATGGGGAGAGCGCTGATTGGACAACAATTCAAATTGTTAGCCCATAGAAAAAAAGAATTTTGAACTGTGCGGGGGAGAATGTGGTATTTGAATTTAATATCTATATTAAAAAGTAAGTTATAGCGCATCTTCATTACAACTGATGAATTAAACTCCATCTAAGATAATTAAGTTTTGGCTTGAGAGGGAGTTGTAGACATGAATAAGCACCACTAGGGGGGCGTGAAACACGTCAGACTCTATGCCTGTTGTCTGTCTGCCTACATCTGGCTTCACAAAAGCGTTAAGCTTTCGCTGTTTTTATTGTTCTTTTTGTATCAATAAATTTGGGATTTTTTTTGCACACTATCCCCAGCAGTGCCTGCTTTGTTTCTTTTTGTACATCGCTACTAAGTGGCTTGATTCCGCCACTGCTACGGCACTCCGGGGTTGTAGGAGGTGTCTGGATAACCTTGACATGGGTTTACTTCCGTTACTGAGGAGATGTCAGGGTTTTTTCCCTGTTGTGTTTGCCATGTGCTGCTGGCAGCCATTTTACTCACCTCTCTTCCTGACTATGGTGCATTGTGGGGGATGCTGCTCAATTCCTGCACTTCCTTTAATGGCCAGACTGGTGTGCATCATCCATGTGAGACAGGATGCAGTCTCAGAATTGTGATGTCATCACTTATTATTTAAAGGACCTCTGTTCAGTATGCTTTGCCTTTTCTCAGACCTGTTTGTGAGAGTTCCTGTGTATTACCTGGCTTCCTGATGTCCTTCCTGGTTCCTGATCCCTGGCTTGTTCCTGACTCTGCTGTTTTCCTTGTTCCTGATTCCGGCTCGTCTGACTATTCGCTTTGGCTCCTGACTCGGCTCGTCTGACTACCAGCTCTGGTTTTGACTCCTGGCTTGTTATTTGACTTGTGGACTTTTTATTATTTTTTGTTATTAATAAAGGTGTGATTATTTTTGCACTTCTCGTCTCAGTCTGATTCCTGGCACCCTGACAGAAGAAGAGGATCGGAAGCTGCTTGGACCTGTGTGTTTTTGTTTCGTATCAATGGAACTAATCCCCCATCTTCTTTTTTCTTTTCTCTATCCCCTTCCCTTATCCCCCGTCCTCCTCCTCCTTTGATTTTTTTTTAATCTCCAAACACTTTTTTAAGATTGAAAAAAGAGAAACCCCCTATGGATAGTGATCATAGACTGATAATAACCTCTTGGAATGTGGGAGGTGTCACCTCCCCTATCAAACGGAAAGCCATTATTCAATATCTTAAAATATTACATACGAAAATAGCCTTCCTACAAGAAACACACTTAACAAACGAGGAGGCTTTAAAACTTAAATTTTCTTGAGTAGGGGAGGTGATAGCCTCCCCCCTCAATAGCTAGAAAAAGAGGGGTTGCTATCTTATTTAGTAAAAAACAAAAATATAAAGTGCTCTATACATATATTGATCCTGAGGGGTGATATATAATCCTTAAAATAAAGACTATAAATGGGATATTTACGCTTGGCAATATATAAGCACCTAATCACTTGGATCCAGTTTTTTGGGATTCCCTCCAGTTTAATATATTAAACATACTTGAAGGTCACCTTATCCTGGGAGGAGGTTTTAATATGGCACCCCAATATCCCTTAGATAGATTAAGGCAGAGCAAGACTCAGGATAAAACTAAGAGAGACAAATTGGAGAATAAACAGTTTAGAAATTTTTTTAACAACCTGGGAGTAAGGGACATATGGAGAATACAATACCCAGATACTAAAGGCCTCTCCTGTATGTCTAAACAATATAGATCACTTTCTAGGATAGACTTCTTTCTTATTAGTGATAGCTTAATAAATATTGGTGTTAATGCATCTATTTCTACATTTGTCAGTCAGATCATGCTCCTTTTATCCTGAAGGTATTTTCCCATATTTTTAATTCTTTCTTTCGTCTTTTTAATTTTCCGGTATATCTATGTAGAGACTTTAAGTTTAAAGAATTTCTCACCAGGAAATGGGATGAATAATGTTCTTTGAATACTGAGTATATAGAAAAACCTGAGATTTTTTGGCAAGCAGCTAAAGCAGTTTTGACTGGAGATATTATTGCTTATACTGCAGCACTTAAAGAAAAAATAAAGATAAATAAAAGGAGGTTATCAATCATTTGGTTAATTCATATAATAATTACTTATTGAATCCCATAATTGAGAATTGGGATAGATATGTAGAAGCTAAAAAAAAATGAGACACTTTTCTTATTTATTCCGTTTTACAAAAATAATTAAAATTAGAAGCCAAATTCTATAGGCATGGAAATAAGTCAGGGAAACTTTTGGCTAGGTTGACTAAAAACTACTCTAGTTCTCGAGGAATTGAAGCTATTAAGGTGGATGGCCATATATATAAAAGTACTAAGGACATTTTGCCATTTTTTTCATCTTATTATGCAGATGTATATTCGCGTAAGGAAATTAACTTAGGCCTAGATTTGGAGTTTTGTCGGTAAAGACCCGCGTAGCTAACGCCGGCTTTTTTCTGGCCGCACCATAAAAATAACTCTGGTATTGAGAGTCCACATAAAGGCTGCGTTAGGCTCCAAAAAAGGAGCGTAGAGCATATTTAACGCAGGGGTTCGGCAGGGGCAGCTTAGTGTCTCCTGTTGTTTTGTTTTTAATGTGCTTACTCTTGTGGAAAATAGATTAAGAAGTGGTTTAATTTATGTCCTCCAATCCTTTATTATCATATATTAATATTAATACAGCCCTCGGATTGTAAGGGCTTAGTTAATTCTAATTCAAAAACGGATTGGGGATATTGAATAGTGGACTGATATATCTAATAGCTATTACGCAAACCACAGAGTTCAAGTGGTTTTAATTCACAGCCTTCGCTACTGAATGAGTGTGAGTTCCTTAGTTAATTTAATAAACTTTAATGTATGAATGATTGGGAACGATTTAATTATTTTGAACACTTTTTGATATTAGTAGAGTTAGTCTGATAATACTCAGTGGAATTATTCTCTCTTTAAACTTTGTTGTACTCTCAGTTACAACTAGTTTGTCTAGTTGTTGTCAGTTGCCCTATTGAATAATCCACTCCAGGTCTCACTGTTTTTATATACAAACTCAAATTCTAGTAATTAGAATACTATTATTACAAATTAATATAGGCTAAACCTGGTACCATTCTTATAACTCTACTCCCTTTTACTCCCCCCCCTCTTTTCCTCTAAAATATTTAACGCAGCTTCAACTCTCGATACCAGAGTTGCTTACGCAAGCGGCCAGCCTCAAAAACGTGCTCGTGCACGATTCTCCCATAGAAAACAATGGGGCTGTTTGAGCTGAAAAAAAACCTAACACCTGCAAAAAAGCCGCGTTCAGCTCCTAACGCAGCCCCATTGTTTGCTATGCGGAAACACTTCCTACGTCTGCACCTAACACTCTAACATGTACACCGAGTCTAAACACCCCTAACCTTACACTTATTAACCCCTATTCTGCCGCCCCCGCTATCGCTGACCCCTGCATATTATTATTAACCCCTAATCTGCCGCTCCGTAAACCGCCGCTACTTACATTATCCCTATGTACCCCTAATCTGCTGCCCTAACACCGCCGACCCCTATATTATATTTATTAACCCCTAATCTGCCCCCCACAACGTCGCCTCCACCTGCCTACACTTATTAACCCCTAATCTACCGACCGGACCGCACCGCTTTATTATTATAAAGTTATTAACCCCTAATCCGCCTCACTAACCCTATAATAAATAGTATTAACCCCTAATCTGCCCTCCCTAACATCGCCGACACCTAACTTCAAACATTAACCCCTAATCTGCCGACTGGAGCTCACCGATATTCTAATAAATGTATTAACCCCTAAAGCTAAGTCTAACCCTAACACTAACACCCCCCTAAGTTAAATATAATTTAAATCTAACAAAATAAATGAACTCTTATTAAATAAATTATTCCTATTTAAAGCTAAATACTTACCTGTAAAATAAATCCTAATATAGCTACAATATAAATTATAATTATATTATAGCTATTTTAGGATTAATATTTATTTTACAGGTAACTTTGTATTTATTTTAACCAGGTACAATAGCTATTAAATAGTTAAGAACTATTTAATAGCTAAAATAGTTAAAATAATTACAAAATTACCTGTAAAATAAATCCTAACCTAAGTTACAATTAAACCTAACACTACACTATCAATAAATTAATTAAATAAACTACCTACAATTACCTACAATTAACCTAACACTACACTATCAATAAATTAATTAAATACAATTCCTACAAATAAATACAATTAAATAAACTAGCTAAAGTACAAAAATTAAAAAAGAACTAAGTTACAAAAAATAAAAAAATATTTACAAACATAATAAAAATATTACAACAATTTTAAACTAATTACACCTACTCTAAGCCCCCTAATAAAATAACAAAGCCCCCCAAAATAAAAAAATTCCCTACCCTATTCTAAATTACTAAAGTTCAAAGCTCTTTTACCTTACCAGCCATGAACAGGGCCCTTTGCGGGGCATGCCCCAAGAAGTTCAGCTCTTTTGCCTGTAAAAAAAAACATACAATACCCAAGCCCCCCAACATTACAACCCACCACCCACATACCCCTAATCTAACCCAGACCCCCCTTAAATAAACCTAACACTAAGCCCCTGAAGATCTTCCTACCTTGTCTTCACCTCACTGGGTTCAACGATCTGTCCAGAAGAGCTCCTCCGATGTCCTGATCCAAGCCCAAGCGGGGGGCTGAAGAGGTCCATGATCCGGCTGAAGTCTTCATCCAAGCGGGGCAGAAGAGGTCTTCCATCCGATTGAAGTCTTCATCCAAGCGGGATCTTCTATGGTCATCCATCCGGAGCGGAGCGGCAGGATCCTGAAGACCTCCGACGCGGAACATCCATCCTGGCCGACGACTGAACGACGAATGGCGGTTCCTTTAAATGACGTCATCCAAGATGGCGTCCCTCGAATTCCGATTGGCTGATAGGATTCTATCAGCCAATCGGAATTAAGGTAGGAATATTCTGATTGGCTGATGGAGTCAGCCAATCAGAATCAAGTTCAATCCGATTGGCTGATCCGATCAGCCAATCAGATTGAGCTCACATTCTATTGGCTGATCGGAACAGCCAATAGAATGCGAGTTCAATCTGATTGGCTGATTGGATCAGCCAATCGGATTGAACTTGATTCTGATTGGCTGATTCCATCAGCCAATCAGAATATTCCTACCTTAATTCCGATTGGCTGATAGAATCCTATTAGCCAATCGTAATTCGAGGGACGCCATCTTGGATGACGTCATTTAAAGGAACCGTCATTCGTCGTTCAGTCGTCGGCCAGGATGGATGTTCCGCGTCGGAGGTCTTCAGGATCATGCCGCTCCGGATGGATGACCATAGAAGATCCCGCTTGGATGAAGACTTCAATCGGATGGAAGACCTCTTCTGCCCCGCTTGGATGAAGACTTCAGCCGGATCATGGACCTCTTCAGCCCCCCGCTTGGGCTTGGATCAGGACATCGGAGGAGCTCTTCTGGACAGATCGTTGAACCCGGTGAGGTGAAGACAAGGTAGGAAGATCTTCAGGGGCTTAGTGTTAGGTTTATTTAAGGGGGGTTTGGGTTAGATTAGGGGTATGTGGGTGGTGGGTTGTAATGTTGGGGGGCTTGGGTATTGTATGTTTTTTTTACAGGCAAAAGAGCTGAACTTCTTGGGGCATGCCCCGCAAAGGGCCCTGTTCAGGGCTGGTAAGGCAAAAGAGCTTTGAACTTTAGTTATTTAGAATAGGGTAGGGCATTTTTTTATTTTGGGGGGCTTTGTTATTTTATTAGGGGGCTTAGAGTAGGTGTAATTAGTTTAAAATTGTTGTAATATTTTTCTTATGTTTGTAAATATTTTTTTATTTTTTGTAACTTAGTTCTTTTTTATTTTTTGTACTTTAGCTAGTTTATTTAATTGTATTTATTTGTAGGAATTGTATTTAATGAATTTATTGATAGTGTAGTGTTAGGTTAATTGTAGGTAATTGTAGGTAGTTTATTTAATTAATTTATTGATAGTGTAGTGTTAGGTTTAATTGTAACTTAGGTTAGGATTTATTTTACAGGTAATTTTGTAATTATTTTAACTATTTTAGCTATTAAATAGTTCTTAACTATTTAATAGCTATTGTACCTGGTTAAAATAAATACAAAGTTACCTGTAAAATAAATATTAATCCTAAAATAGCTATAATATAATTATAATTTATATTGTAGCTATATTAGGATTTATTTTACAGGTAAGTATTTAGCTTTAAATAGGAATAATTTATTTAATAAGAGTTCATTTATTTTGTTAGATTTAAATTATATTTAACTTAGGGGGGTGTTAGTGTTAGGGTTAGACTTAGCTTTAGGGGTTAATACATTTATTAGAATATCGGTGAGCTCCAGTCGGCAGATTAGGGGTTAATGTTTGAAGTTAGGTGTCGGCGATGTTAGAGAGGGCAGATTAGGGGTTAATACTATTTATCATAGGGTTAGTGAGGCGGATTAGGGGTTAATAACTTTATAATAATAGCGGTGCGGTCCGCTCGGCAGATTAGGGGTTAATAAGTGTAGGCAGGTGGAGGCGACGTTGAGGGGGGCAGATTAGGGGTTAATAAATATAATATAGGGGTCGGCGGTGTTAGGGGCAGCAGATTAGGGGTACATAAGTATAACGTAGGTGGCGGCGCTTTGCGGTCGGCAGATTAGGGGTTAATTATTGTAGGTAGCTGGCTGCGACGTTGGTGGGGGGCAGGTTAGGGGTTAATAAATATAATATAGGGGTCGGCGGTGTTAGGGGCAGCAGATTAGGGGTACATAAGTATAACATAGGTGGCGGTCGGCAGATTAGGGGTTAAAAAAATTTAATCGAGTGGCGGCGATGTGGGGGGACCTCGGTTTAGGGGTACATAGGTAGTTTATGGGTGTTAGTGTACTTTAGAGTAAAGTAGTTAAGAGCTTTATAAACCGGCGTTAGCCCAGAAAGCTCTTAACTACTGACTTTTTTCCTGCGGCTGGAGTTTTGTCGTTAGATGTCTAACGCTCACTTCAGACACGACTCTAAATACCGGAGTTAGAAAGATCCCATTGAAAAGATAGGATACGCAATTGACGTAAGGGGATCTGCGGTATGGAAAAGTCGCGGCTGAAAAGTGAGCGTTAGACCCTTTTTTGAGTGACTCCAAATACCGGAGGTAGCCTAAAACCAGCGTTAGGAGCCTCTAACGCTGGTTTTCACGGCTAACGCCAAACTCCAAATCTAGGCCTTAGAGAGCAAAGCAAAGTTTTGGGATAAAGTGAGAAACCCAGTAGTATCAGAACAGTTATTAACAGAAATTAATACCCCAATTTCTGAAAAAGAGATTTTAGATGAGATTGAAGCACTATCATTAAATAAAACACCTGGACCAGATCTCTTGCCGAATGAGTTTTATAAATTCCTGAAAGTTAACTTTGCACTGTACTAACAAAACCTATAAAAACAGTTATTATATAGAGAACAAACCATGTTCGTCCGCCTTCTTTGCATCCTGGACCACACTGATCTTGAAACAAGGGAAAGATTCATATGATATGAGTTCATATAGACCAATTGCCCCCCTTAATGGGGATTATAACATTTTGACATCAATAATAGCGAAAAGATTGCAAACTTTCTTAAATCAAGTGATCCACTCAGATCAAGTGGGATTTCTTAAAGGTAGGAATGCCTCAACAAAAATTAGAGAACCTTTTCTAATAATAGACTACCTTAATTTAAAAAAGAATACAGATTCACTTGATATGGTGGTTATCTTCCTGGATGCAGAGAAGGCGTTCGATTCAGTACAACATGATCATGTTTTTTTTTTCTCTGCAAAGATTTGGTTTACAGGGCCATTTTTTGCAATTTGTTAAAAATATTTATAATATATTTACAATGCTGATTAATGGTCAACTATCTCAGGATATAAGTTTAAATCTAGGAATAAGACAAGGATGCCCACTTTCACCTCTTCTATTCATTATAGCCATAGAATAACTTGCAATTCTAATTCATCAACAATTTGAAGGCATCAAAATCGGTAAAAAAGAAGTGAAAGTTGCATTATATGCGGACGATCTTCTAGTTTATATCTCTAATCCATTTAAGAATGTCTCAAGGCTTATACAAAATATAGAGTTGTTCAGTACATTTTCAGGATTTAGAGTAAGCAGTAGCACAACCAAATCAGAAATATTTTGGTTAAAGAAAGATCCTAAGATTTTATATGGCGTCCCATTTAGAGCTGTTGAAGTATCCTTTAAATATCTTGCAATATTAATCTCGCTAGATCCTTTGGATTGGTATAAACTTAATATCACACCCATACTTACTAAAATTAAAGATAAATAAAAATGTTGGCATAACTTTCCCTCATCAATTTCATGGCGTATAGCCCTTTCCAAGGTGATTTCTCTTCCAAAAATATTATATATATTACAGAATATCCCCATTTGTCTCAGAAATATAGATTTAAATAATTTTTACTCTACATTAACATATTTTATCTGGCAGGTAAAGAAACCTAGAATAGCATTAAAAAAAACTCTCTTTGCCAAAAAAATATGGTGGATTAGCTCTCCCAGACCTGGAATTATATAATTTGGTCTCATTAGGGAAAATAGTAGTAGGATGACTAGTGAATTCAAATGATTTATCTCTGTGTGAATTAGAGCATAATATAATATATCCATATTCACTAGTATCATTAATTCATTGCCCTCTTAATAATCTCCTTAAAGTAATAAAAATTTAAGTTCCATATATAATTTACTAAAGACTTGGCAAAAAATATATAGATAGTTAGGCCTTGAGTTTAATATTTCTGATTATCAAATACTCACAGGTAATCCGGAATTTCCCACAGGGATTCAATCTGATGTTTTTAATAGATGGAAAATGTCTGGACTATGAAAATTAACTCAGTTTATAAATAAAGATACTCAAAATGTTAGAACTTTCCTGGACCTGAAAAATGAATTTTTACTTGATAAGAAATATTTATTTGCTTACCTTCAGGCTAGGCACTACATTACTAATATCCTCTCTATTCATGGTTGGGATTGAAACTGGGGTAAACTAGAGGTATGGATTAAGATGGTTAAAAAGGGTTTATTTTTTATAACCCCCTGGTACAAGATCTCCTCCATTAATGGAGATAGGAACTTATTGTATATTGCTGCTAAATGGCAAGGTTATCTCAGTAATATAGATGAAAGAATATTTATGCCACCTGGAAGGAATCACATCTGAAGTTATTGTATATGTCATACTATACACATAATAAAGGTTATAGATGGCACAATACAAACTTTAATACATGTCCAAAGTGTCAACTCCCAGATGCTGATATATTGCATATGTTATGGGACTGCCCTAAAATTAACCAATTATGGGGGGAAATTGAATATTGGGTCCAAAAAACAATGAAGGTACAAGACTTTAAATTCAAAATTTCTGAATTTTTTTTTATTTCTAGCTCTCGAAGGAAGTCTGAAGAAAATAAATTTATTCATTCTATATTATTAGCAATTAGAAGTTAAATTTTTCATAAATGGAAAGATAAACATATACCAAAGTTTTCTAAAATAATCAAATTTATTAAAAAAACAATGTATGCTGGAACAAAGAGACACAGATTTTAATAATGAGTCATAAATATACTCATTTTTCAGAAAATGGTCAATATTTATTAAAGCCCTGATAAAAGCAGATAAGTATATTATGATATTCCAATTTAGGAACACAGAATTAGTACTACTTCGGGCGCGATCCGATATAGATCGCAGTTTGCGGCACAAGCGAGGGAACCGGCGTCGCCCGCAGTTTCAGCTCGCAACTCGAGCTATCCTATATAAGTCGCCGTCAGATGCTAACGTGCCGTAAGTCTGACAAACCAGCGATGTCCAGAAATCTGCGCAAGTACAAATTTCTGGCGCCGCCAGTGACTTGCGGCACGTTAGAAACTGCCGGCGCCTATAAAACCTGACTAAAGTCTAAAACACCCGCACTGTCTAACACGCCTCCCTAACATAGCCCGACAAGTCTAACACGCCTCCCTAACATAGCCCGACACGTCTAACCCTCTATCCGCTACCCCCCCTCACTAGCCTAACAATAAAATATGTATTAACCCCTAAACCGCCGCTCCCAGAGCCCGCCGCTACCTAATAAAGTTATTAACCCCTAAACCGCCGCCAGCTATATTAAATCTATAACCCCCTAAAGTGAGCCCCTAACACCGACGCCATCTACCTTACCTACCCCCTAAAGTGAGCCCTTAACACCGCCGCCATCTACCTTACCTACCCCCTAAAGTGAGCCCCTACCCCGCCGCTATTTTAAAATTATTAACCCCTAATCTAATCCCCCTACCCCGCCGCCATCTATATTAAATTATTTAACCCCTAAAATACTAAACTATCCCTACCACTAAACCTAAGTCTAACCCTACAAATAGCCCTGAAAAGGGCTTTTTGCGTGGCATTGCCCCAAAGTAACAGCTCTTTTGCCAGCTCTTAAAAGGGCTTTTTGCGGGCCATGCCCCAAAGTAACAGCTCTTTTGCCAGCCCTTAAAAAGGCTTTTTGCGGGCCATGCCCCAAAGTAACAGCTCTTTTGCCAGCCCTTAAAAGGGCTTTTGGCGGGGCTTTGTCACAAAGTAAACTGCTCTTTTGCCTACAATCTACATCCCCCTACACCGCGGCCACCTATAATAAATGTATTAACCCCTAATCTAATCCCCCTACACCGCCGCCAGCTATATTAACTATATTAACCCTAATTATATTAGGGTTAATATAGTTATATTATATATATTAAATATATTAACCCTAATTATATTAGGGTTCATATAGTTAATATCGTTATTATAATTATATATATATTAAGTATAATAACCCTATCTAACTCTAACATCCTAACTAAACTCTTATTAAAATAAATCTAATATTAATATTATTAATTAAAATATTCCTATTTAAATCTAAATACTTACCTATAAAATAAACCCTAAGATAGCTACAATATAATTAATAATTACATTATAGCTATGTTAGGGTTTATATTTATTTTACAGGTAAATTGTTAATTATTTTAACTAGGTATAATAGCTATTAAATAGTTATTACCTATTTAATAGTTACCTAGTTAAAATAATTACCCAATTACCTGTTATATAAATCCTAACCTAAGTTACAAATACACCTACACTATCAATAAATTAAATAAACTACAAACATCTATCTAAAAATACAATTAAATTAACTAAACTAAATTACAAAAAAAAAACAAACACTAAATTACAAAAAATAAAAAAAAGATTACAAGATTTTTAAGCTAATTACACCTATTCTAAGCCCCCTAATAAAATAATAAAGCCCCCCAAAATAAAAAAAATTCCCTGCCCTATTCTAAATTAAAAAAAGTTCAAAGCTCTTTACCTTACCAGCCCTTAAAAGGGCCTTTTGTGGGGCATGCCCCAAAGAATTCAGCTCTTTTGCATACAAATACAATCCCCCCCCCATTACAACCCACCACCCACATACCCCTATTCTAAACCCACCCAAACCCCCCTTAAAAAAGCCTAACACTACCCCCCTGAAGATCTCCCTACCTTGTCTTTACCAGACAGGGCCGAACTCCACATCTGATCCGGGCGATGTCTTGCTCCAAGCGGCAAAGAAGAATTCTTCCTCCGGCGATGTCTTCCTCCAAGCGGCAAAGAAGAATTCTTCCTCCCGGCGACGTCTTCCTCCAAGCGGCAGCAAAGCCTTCTTCCTTCCGGCAACATCTTCCATGAAGCGGCATCTTCAATCTTCTTTCTTCGCTCCGCCACCGCGGAGCATCCATCCCGGCCGACGACTGGACGAATGAGGTACCTTTAAATGACGTCATCCAAGATGGCGTCCGCCGAATTCCGATTGGCTGATAGGATTCTATCAGCCAATCGGAATTAAGTTAGAAACATCTGATTGGCTGATTGAATCAGCCAATCAGATTCAAGTTCAATCCGATTGGCTGATCCAATCAGCCAATCGGATTGAACTTGAATCTGATTGGCTGATTCAATCAGCCAATCAGATTTTTCTAACTTAATTCCGATTGGCTGATAGAATCCTATCAGCCAATCGGAATTCGGCGGACGCCATCTTGGATGACGTCATTTAAAGGTACCTCATTCGTAGTTCAGTAGTCGTCCGGGATGGATGCTCCGCGGCGGCGGAGCGAAGATAGAAGATTGAAGATGCCGCCGGAAGAATGAAGACTTTGCTGCCGCTTGGAGGAAGACGTCGCCGGAGGAAGAATTCTTCTTTGCCGCTTGGAGGAAGACATCGCCGGAGGAAGAATTCTTCTTTGCCGCTTGGAGGAAGACATCGCCCGGATCGGATCAGGAGTTCGGCCCGGTGTGGTGAAGACAAGGTAGGGAGATCTTCAGGGGGGTAGTGTTAGGCTTTTTTAAGGGGGGTTTGGGTGGTTTTAGAATAGGGGTACGTGGGTGGTGGGTTGTAATGGGGGGGTGGGTATTGTATTTGTATGCAAAAGAGATGAATTCTTTGGGGCATGCCCCACAAAAGGCCCTTTTAAGGGCTGGTAAGGTAAAGAGCTTTGAAATTTGTTTAATTTAGAATAGGGCAGGGAAATTTTTTTATTTTGGGGGTTTATTATTTTATTAGGGGGCTTAGAATAGGTGTAATTAGCTTAAAAATCTTGTAATCTTTTTTTTATTTTTTGTAATTTAGTGTTTGGTTTTTTTTGTAATTTAGTTTAGTTAATTTAATTGTATTTTTAGATAGATGTTTGTAGTTTATTTAATTTATTGATAGTGTAGGTGTATTTGTAACTTAGGTTAGGATTTATTTTACAGGTAATTGGGTAATTATTTTAACTAGGTAGATATTAAATAGTTAATAACTATTTAATAGCTATTATACCTAGTTAAAATAATTAACTATTTACCTGTAAAATAAATATTAACCCTAACATAGCTACAATGTAATTATTAATTATATTGTAGCTATCTTAGGGTTTATTTTATAGGTAAGTATTTAGATTTAAATAGGAATATTTTAGTTTATAAATGAATTAGATTAATTTAATATAAATTTAGTTAGGGGTGTTAGGGTTAGATAGAGTTAATATAGTTAATATAAATACTATAGTAACTATATTAACTATATTAACCCTAATATAATTAGGGTTAATATAGTTAATATATATAATGTAATACCTATATTAACTATAATATACTTAGGGTTAATATAGATAATATAGCTGGCGGCGGGGTAGGTAGATTAAATTAGGGACTAATCATTTTAATAGAGATGGCGGCGGTGTAAGGGGCTTACATTAGGGGTTAATAATATTAATATAGCTGGCGGCGGTATAGGGGGATTAGATTAGGGGTTAATAATTTTTATATAGGTGGCGGCGGTGTAAGGGGTCAGATTAGGGGATAGATAAGGTAAATGACAGCGGTGTAAGGGGTTCTAATTAGGGGATAGATAAGGTAGATGGCGGCGGTTTTAGGGGCTCACAGTAGGGGGTTAGTTTATGTAGATGGCGGCGGGGTCCGGGAGCGGCGGTTTAGGGGTTAATAACTTTATTAGGGATTTCGGGGGGGGGATCGCGGTTGACAGGTAGATAGACATTGCGCATGCGTTAGGTGTTAGGTTTATTTTAGAAGATCGCGGTTGACAGGTAGATAGACATTTCGCATGCGTTAGGTGTTAGGTTTATTTTAGAAGATCGCGGTTGACAGGGAGATAGACATTGCGCATGCGTTAGGTGTTAGGTTTATTTTAGAGGATCGCGGTTGACAGGGAGATAGACATTGCGCATGCGTTAGGTGTTAGGTTTATTTTAGCAGCCAGTTTAGGGAGTTAAGGGGCTCCAATAGTCAGCGTAAGGCTTCTTACGGCTGCTTTTTGTGGTGAGGTGAAAATGGAGTAAGTTTTTCTCCATTTTCGCCACGTAAGTCCTTACGCTGCATATTGGATACCAAACTGCGCTGGTTTGGTATACCTGCCTATAGCCCAAAAAACTACGGGCGACGGCAGAAATATACGCGCGTAACTTCTAGGTTACGCCGTATATGTGATACCAAACCCGCGCAAATATTGGCGTCGCCGGCTTTTGCGGGCGACGATTTTTATCGGATCGACCCCCTGGAGTTTTGTGAATAACTTCCCCTCCCCTCCTTTCCTCCTCCACCTCCCCCCCACCTTTGTTTCTTTTTTCTCTTTGATAAAAGATGAAAACGGTTATGGATATTAATATAAATGATTTTTGTTTTTGTGTAATGTCGATGGTTTAGAAGACCTATTTTGAATGAAGACGTATCTGAAACGTAGTCTTTATTTTGACATGATGTAATATTATTTTGTTATTACTTCTTGTTTTATGGTTTTCTCTCCCCCACATCCTTTTTGGTTTCTTTTTTCTGTATCCTATCTGAAAATAAATAAATTGTTAAAAAAAAAAGAAAAACTCCATCTAAAATATCACTAACATTCCAGATAAGATTTTAAAAAGGGGAGAGTTTACCATCACTTTAAATGCAACATGGAGTGATTTTGAAACATCTATAAAAATGCTACACTGCTGATTTGAAGGAAATCTTCATAAAAGACAGAGGGCAATATTTGTCATTGGCTGTGCTTGCTTCTCTAATCATTTTTTTAGTAGCTCCCAACAGACGGGCATGTCAGCAAGGTAATATTAGAGGCATCGGACCAGGTGCTAAACAGAACCTTAGCTACCAGTTTTAAGGGTCTAAAGTTAAATCCTAGTATTAAATATACAAAAAATATTTTCTGCATGGAAAAAAAACTACTTACTTTTATTTAAAGCTAAAAGGAAATACATGTCTGCAAACAACTGGGCTTCAATTCCTGATTTCTCTCGGGCTAATAAGCAGAACCGAAATAATTGAGGAAAAGAGTGCTAAAAGATATTAATAATCCAGCTGCAACTCAGTTAAACCCCTCCTAATATAACTAAAAATGTCAAATTGTAACCAATATGAGGCAGCGCTCAAAACAAGGATTGGTGTTAATATGAAATGACTTAATAGTGATGTATAATCAAAGATATCATTAAAGTGAAGGTAAACTTTGATGAATCAGTGCCCTGTTTTTAAAAATACTATTACAAACAGGGGCACTTTCATTCATCAAAGTTTACTTTTCACTGTTTTTGTAAAAATACTTAATCCTTTACAAGCATGAAAACATATATATATATATATATATATATATATATATACATATACATATATATACATACATACACTGGCTTTGAAAAGTTTGGTGTCACTTAGATATTTCTTTATTTTCCATTAAAACATACATGAAATGAGTTTGAACATGAAATATAGTCAATGACAAGGTTAGACATAAGGAATTTTAAGTAAGATGATAATTGTGTCCTTCAAACTTTGCTTTTCAAAGAATCCTTCATGTACAGCCTTGCCTTTGGCATTCTAGTTGCCAATATTTTGAGGTAATCTGAAGAGATTTCACCCCATACTTCCTCAAGCACTTTCCACAAAAACACAGATTTGCTTGATGGGCAAGCTGTTCCAACAACATATGGTCTGGTCTCCATTAAAGAAAAAATATTAGGGGGGCTGAGCCAGCTCTGCAACCGAGTGATCGCACATTACTACAGCTCCACAGAAATTCTACCTTTATAAGCCTAAATGACCACTCGGTTGAACGAACTATAGCCCAAAAGTGAGACTGAAGTTTAGAGGGACTGGACCTAACTGGTTGAGCAGTCAGAGCCCAAAAGAGGATGAGACAACCGAGCTGTGTACTTCATTAGCTGGTCATCTGGTGCAGAAGCCATTAAGAAGCGGCCATCTTCCTGCCCACGTGGCACAGTATAGCCCTAAAAGCTCAAACTAGTCCATATACTGCATACAAAGACTTTTGGGATAACTCAGAAGAGCAGCTATGTTCTCCAATTTTCCCTTTATTACCACAAAGCATTCCACGACCTCTACACTTACCGCTATGAAATAGCTCTGCAATACGGTGGACGCAATGCTAAAAGATACAAAGAGAGAGCTTATCCACATAATAATAATACCTCCCCTCAACATCCCACTAATGAGACATGGGTGAGCCCGGAGATGGAACCTGCCTACAATACCGAAGACTATGAGATAAGTAAACAACGGGAACCATACTCATATGACTGGCCGATGCCAGATAGAACTCCCGAGGGGCAACAAGTAACCAACGTAGAACATAAACCACAAAGAGCCATCACGGCCTTACAGTCATTCGACGGAGTAGTAACTGCTGGATATGAGTATTTACCGACTCTGACTGAAGCTTTGAAGCTGTGTAAGAATAGTTGAAACAGCAACGAGCCGAGGAGCAAACTGCGGTTCTTACAATATGGTTGATTATTATTATTATTGGTTTTTGTAGAGCGCCAACAGATTTGATGCGACTGGTCTGTTACAATCCGGGACTGGGTATCTATGGCCATGCTAAAGCCGGTATTGGGTAAGAAGCTAACCAGACGGTCATCATAGTCAGCCTATGCCAACTTTCCCCACATTAATGACCGCTGCAACCTATACACACTGGACTCCCAGAAAACAGGAATTAAATTACTATACCCTTGACTAGTCCTGAATGGGGACAATACCATGATCTAGGCATATTTTTTTGTATTCGGTCTTATGTCATAAGCTCTGTTATTTCAAGTGTTCTTCTCTAAAAAATCTAGGGAAAAGTGATATTGATGATACAGTGTTATAAAATAAGAAGTATACTATGCTTCTTTCTTGTTTATATTTAGGAGCTTCTGATTATACCCTGATAGGTCATAATGTTTGTAGTCAATGTTTTACATGTTTTTAATGTCACAAGATTATTTAGGCTGATCTGATATGTATGTGCTACCTTACATAGCATACTTGTCTGCTTGTTATTCTCTAAATCTTTATATTTGAATAGGTCTATATTTTGTGTCTAGCAGAGCTGAAAAAGGTATGATAGTATGTATGATGGATACTCAGTACTCATGTGACCAAGCTGTTTTGTCATAAAGTTAGTGGGAGTAAATCCATGGTAATTTGTATGGCCAGTTCAGCCACTGAGTCAGCCTATCTTAACATTCACCTTATGGAACAATAGAGAGAAATAATTTAGTTCCTGGCTACCACTGCCCTAGGGGCAATAAGAGTTTTACGTGTTGGTTGCGCTGTCAGTGGGCAGGATGGCGCAGCCTAGACCATATTCTACAACCTTGTGAGGAATATGTACAGTATTAAGACCCGCTCATGCCATAGATGTTGCCCTTATACGCTGACTACTCATATATTCTCACTATTACCTCTATAGGGAAACGTAAGCTTAAATCCCAAGCATACCTAGGACTTCCACATTAGCCTGTAAATCCATCTCAATTTATTTTATAACTACTCTAAGCCTTCACAAGACATAACTACCTAGTTACTCCTTCTGCCCTAGGCTCCCATATTGTAATCATGACGTTAGACACTATAGAGACGATAATGATAGCTAAATAACACTAGATAGTGTAGATTTAAATTATTTTTGCTCATCTATAGATGACCCCACAGTTAGCTGGAACCAAGGAGAAACTCCAGTAATATCGACCCAATATACTAAAGGCAAGGAAAAGCTCCAATGAAGTATACATAAATAGTACTTGAAAATACAAGTAGCAACTTACTCCATAAGATCTGGAATTCCGGCAATGTCACAGCAAAGAAGCAATTCGTTACTCCAAAGATGATAAAAAAGTTTTTTTAATGGCTCAAAGCATTTCAACGTGTACAAACGTCTTTTTCAAGAGCAAATTTAAAACAAATGCTGTGACACTAATTGCCGGGTTTAAATACAGATGGCACAAATTCCAATTTCCTGTGTGAAACAGGAAATTGGATTCAGAGAGACATTTCAAACAACTTGAAGAAATTCACATAAAACATCATATCCGTGTTTGGCTATAATAGCTTCACAGTATAAAGAGTGAAATATAATAGTTTTAACTATGTCGATTTTGATTTACAAGTTTAACTTTGATTAAATAGTGAATAGCCAAGTATGGATATTTAAACCAATCATGGACGTTCATATTACGTCATGACCAATAAGAGAATCCAAAGAGTATAAGTTCTCAAGCGAGTAGTGTTCTGTGTGTAGTTCCATTTCAGGTCCGCTTGAGTCACATGGTGTTGGACGTCCTATGGTTGCAGTGTATCAAACATGCCATATGATGTATTGCAAGTAGATATCCATGTTTTTTTTCAACCAAAGGCGTTAGTCTTATGTAAATAATACATGGTTTATCTACAAAATAAATGACAAGCGAACAGTAAATGTCCTTAAAGAAACAACTTTATAAGTAAATTACGTCTATATGGGAGAATACAATAAAAAATATACAGTAGATGTTTTGAAAACGTAACTAATCTTTGTTTTCATGGCATATTAACAATAGTGATAACAAAGCGTTATGGCCTTGGGGACCTTTTTTTGTAACATTAAGTGCTGAAAACGTGATATTTGGACATCATTTAAATATATATATATATATATATATATATATATATATATATATATATATATATATATATATATATATATATATATATAAGATATAAAATGATGAGAAAATTTAAAAAAAATAGAAAAATAGTAAAAAAGACAATATTTTAAAGATCCATTTTAATATGTTGTGACATTTAAAGAGACATTGTCTCAAATTTTTTTGTGTAGAAAATGTCAAGTGCTTTCTCATTTTAAAGTGCTACTTTATAATCTTATTGTCATAAAAAACTAAAGAGAATTAAGCAAAGGATATAAAAAGGATCAAAATAATTTTAATTTTAAGTAGTTTTTAAACAAAAGCTGCTATTCTAATATCCTTGTTCAAACCCCAGTGATTGTAAGTTCTTAAAGTGTGTATCCACCAAAGTTCCCTTCTATCTAGCTCATCTTCCAATTTACCTCCTCTCCAGTGTGTGGATACCTTTTCTATACCCATCCATAGGAAATTTTTAAAGTAAAATTTTTGACATGTATTACAGTGTAAAGGTACCTCACGATCTTCATGCTTTTTATCAATTTTGTTTAGGTGTTCTAATATACATGTTTTCAGAAATCTAGTGGTTTGGCCTAAATATTAGATTTTGCAATAACATTGTAAAAGGTATATAATATTATTAGTTTTGCAAGTGATAAAATCCTCGATTAAGAAGGTTTTACCAGTAGTTGATGATACAAAAAATGTATGTGTACGTTTGGTGTAATTGCAACCTTTACAGTGGCCACAAGTGTAGAAGCCTTGTAAATTTGAAATGGACATTGGGATTTTGGGGTGTCATACCTTTTATTAAACAGGGTGCTAACTTTTGTTTGAAATTAGTACCCCTTCTAAATGTAATTTTTGGTCTATTAGGTATGATTTTTTCTAAAATGTCATTGCTTTTTAAGACATGCCAGTGCTTCTTGATAATGTTTTTAATCTGGTTATGTCCAGAGTTATTGGTGGTTATAAACCTAGGAAATAATTGTGTATTTGTCGATTCTCGTTTATTACCCTGTAATAATTTTTCCCGATCTAAATTTCTCACTTCTTGTCTATCAGATTCAAGGGTTTCTTTTTTGTATCCTTTTTCTAGAAATTTTGATTTTAATATTTTAGATTGTTCTTCATAATCTTCTAATTTGTCACAGTTACGTCTTATGCATTGGAACTGCCCTTTTGGAATTGCTTTAAGACATGATGGATGATGTTGACTATCTTGTTATATATAGGTGTTTACATCACATTGCTTGAAATTTGTATGAATGACACCATCGATAACTGTGATGGCTAAATCTAGAAAAGTGGCTTAAGTTTAATGTATTTCTGGGGTTAATATGATATTCATATTATTACTATTTAGTTGAGAAATAAAAAATTGAAGAGATTCTGAGTCCCCTTTCCAGATACATAGAACATCAATATATCTCCGCCATGTCACCAGGTCCGCCCCAAATACGTAATTGGACCATACATATTGATGTTCAAAGTGGTCCATATAAATGTTGGTGTAACTTGGGGCGAACCTGGTGCCCATGGTGGTCCCACATATTTGTAAATATTGTGTGTTGTTGAACCAAAAAAAATTATGATTTAAAATAAAATCAATAGCTAAGATGATAAACTCAAGTAGTGAGTTGGGCAAATTGGGATCTTGTTCTAATTTCCATCTAACTGCCTTTATACCTTTCTGATGATCTATGATAGAATATAAAGATGTTACATCCATGGTGGCCCAAAGAAAACCTTGTTCCCATTTAATTTTATTGATAGTGTTTAGAACATGAGAAGTATCTTTCAAATATGATTTAGAATTGTGTGCATATGGCTGTAGAAAAAAAATCAATAAAAGCAGAAAGGTTTGAAGTTAATGAATCAATCTCACTAATGATTGGGCGTCTGGGGGTTTCTCTGGATTTTTGTGCAATTTAGGTAAAAATAAAAAAATGGGTGTTTTAGTATCTGTTTTATATAAAAATTCATATTCTTGTTCAGAGATGATTTCTCTATCTAATGCTTGGGTGAGCATTACATTTTTCTACAGCCATATGCACAAAATTCTAAATCATATTTGAAAGATACTTCCCATGTTCTAAACACTATCAATAAAATTAAATGGTACCACAAATTACATTTAGAAGGGGTACTAATTTCAAACAAAAGTTAGCACTCTTTTTAATAAAAGGTATAAACCCCAAAATCCCAATGTCCATTTCAAATTTACAAGGCTTCTACACTTGTGGCCACTGTAAAGGTTGCAATTACACCAAAAGTACACATACATTTTTTGTATCATCAACTGCTGGCAAAACCTTCTTAATCAAGGATTTTATCACTTGTAAAACTAATAATGTGATATACCTTTTACAATGTAATTGCAAAATCCAATATTTAGGCCAAACCACTAGATTTCTGAAAACACGTATATTAGAACACCTAAACAAAATTGATAAAAAGCATGAAGATCATGGGGTACCTTTACACTGTAATACATTTAAAAAAATTTCCTTTAAAAATTTCCTATGGATGGGTATAGAAAAGGTATCCACACACTGGAGAGGAGGTAAATCGGAGGTTGAGTTAGATAGAAGGAAACTTTGGTGGATACACACTTTAAGAACTTAGAATCACTGGGGTTTGAACAAGGATATTAGAATAGCAGCTTTTGGTAAAAACTACTTAAAATTAAAATTATTTTGATCCTTTTTATATTCTTTGCTTAATTCTTTTTATTTTTTTGTGACAATAAGATTATAAAGTATCACTTTAAACCGAGAAAGCACTTGAAATTTTCTACACAAAAAAATTGAGACATTGTTTCTTTAAATGTCACAACATATTGAAATGGATCTTTAAAATATTGTCTTTTTTACTATTTTTCTTATTTTCTCATCATTTTATATCTTATATAGTGATGTCGCGAACTGAAAATTTTCCGTTCGCGAACGGGCGAACCAGGCAAACCGTCATTGACTTCAATAGACAGGCAAATTTTAAAACCCACAGGGACTCTTTCTGGCCACAATAGTGATGGAAAAGTTGTTTCAAGGGGACTAACACCTGGACTGTGGAATGCCGGAGGGGGATCCATGGCAAAAGTCCCACGTAAAATTACATAGTTGATGCAGAGTCTGGTTTTAATCCATAAAGGGCATAAATCACCTAACATTCCTAAATTGTTTGGAATAATGTGCTTTAAAACATCAGGTATGATGTTGTATCAATCAGGTAGTGTAAGGGTTACGCCCGCTTCACAGTGACAGACCAAACTCCCCATTTAACGCACCGCAAACCACCGCAAACAGTCCATTTGCACAACCACGAGATAGATAGATTTGATAGATACATAGATACATAGATTAGATAGATAGATCAATAGATGCAATATACATTTGATAGATACGATAGATAGATTTGATAGATAAATAGATAGATTTGATAGATATATAATTTCCCAGACAGAGAATTACAAGACGTGCGGTCTGTGACCCATGGTAAGGTTCCCAGAGGAAGTTGCGGCGCCAGGGGACGTGTATAGGGCATGGATTTTAGGAACCGGGAGATGGAAAAAGATGCTTGGTCGGTCCTCCTACTTCAAATTTGGGGCACTGCGCGTGCAATCTACTGTGCCACCAGATATAATTGGTGTGTTAAGTAGTACTATTCTGATCAGTTTAATACCTGTTACTCCCCCTATCGGGGGACGTGTATATGGCATGGATTTTAGGAACCGGGAGATGGAAAAAGATGCTTGGTTGGTCCTCCTACTTCAAATTTGGGGCAATGCGCGTGCAATCGTGGCGGGACTTTTAGCCGACGGACATTTGTCCGACGGACATTTGGCCGAAACACAAGTGGCTGTCACAAAACAGTCCGGCCATGAGATAGATTTGATAGATAGATAGATACATAGATTAGATAGATAGATCAATAGATGCAATATACATTTGATAGATACGATAGATAGATTTGATAGATAAATAGATAGATTTGATAGATATATAATTTCCCAGACAGAGAATTACAAGACGTGCGGTCTGTGACCCATGGTAAGGTTCCCAGAGGAAGTTGCGGCGCCAGGGGACGTGTATAGGGCATGGATTTTAGGAACCGGGAGATGGAAAAAGATGCTTGGTCGGTCCTCCTACTTCAAATTTGGGGCACTGCGCGTGCAATCTACTGTGCCACCAGATATAATTGGTGTGTTAAGTAGTACTATTCTGATCAGTTTAATACCTGTTACTCCCCCTATCGGGGGACGTGTATATGGCATGGATTTTAGGAACCGGGAGATGGAAAAAGATGCTTGGTTGGTCCTCCTACTTCAAATTTGGGGCACTGCGCGTGCAATCGTGGCGGGACTTTTAGCCGACGGACATTTGTCCGACGGACATTTGGCCGAAACACAAGTGGCTGTCACAAAACAGTCCGGCCATGAGATAGATTTGATAGATAGATAGATACATAGATTAGATAGATAGATCAATAGATGCAATATACATTTGATAGATACGATAGATAGATTTGATAGATAAATAGATAGATTTGATAGATAGATAATTTCCCAGACAGAGAATTACAAGACGTGCGGTCTGGGACCCATGGTAAGGTTCCCAGAAGCAGTTGCGGCGCCAGGGGACGTGTATATGGCATTGATTTTAGGAACCAGGAGATGGAAAAAGATGCTTGGTCGGTCCTCCTACTTCAAATTTGGGGCACTGCGCGTGCAATCTACTGTGCCACTAGATATGAGTGGTGTGTTCAGTAGTACTATTCTGATCAGTTTAATACCTGTTACTCCCCCTATCGGGGGACGTGTATATGGCATGGATTTTAGGAACCAGGAGATGGAAAAAGATGCTTGGTCGGTCCTCCTACTTCAAATTTGGGGCATTGCGCTTGCAATCGCGGCCGGACTTTTAGCCGACGGACATTTGGCCGACGGACATTTGTCCGACGGACATTTGGCCGAAACACAAGTGGCTGTCACAAAACAGTCCAGCCACGAGATAGATAGATTTGATAGATAGATAGATACATAGATTAGATAGATAGATCAATAGATGCAATATACATTTGATAGATACGATAGATAGATAGATATATTTGATAGATAAATAGATAGATTTGATAGATAGATAATTTCCCAGACAGAGAATTACAAGACGTGCGGTCTGGGACCCATGGTAAGGTTCCCAGAAGCAGTTGCGGCGCCAGGGGACGTGTATATGGCATGGATTTTAGGAACCGGGAGATGGAAAAAGATGCTTGGTCGGTCTTCCTACTTCAAATTTGGGGCACTGCGCGTGCAATCTACTGTGCCACTAGATATGAGTGGTGTGTTCAGTAGTACTATTCTGATCAGTTTAATACCTGTTACTCCCCCTATCGGGGGACGTGTATATGGCATGGATTTTAGGAACCGGGAGATGGAAAAAGATGCTTGCTCGGTCCTCCTACTTCAAATTTGGGGCACTGCGCGTGCAATCATGGCCGGACTTTTAGCCGACGGACATTTGGCTGACGGACATTTGACCGACGGACATTTGGCCGAAACACAAGTGGCTGTCACAAAACAGTCCGGCCACGAGATAGATAGATTTAATAGATAGATACATAGATTAGATAGATAGATCAATATATGCAATATACATTTGATAGATACGATAGATAGATTTGATAGATAAATAGATAGATTTGATAGATAATTTCCCAGACAGAGAATTACAAGACGTGCAGTCTGGGACCCATGGTGAGGTTCCCAGAGGCAGTTGCGGCGCCAGGGGACGTGTATATGGCATGGATTTTAGGAACCGGGAGATGGAAAAAGATGCTTGGTCGGTCCTCCTACTTCAAATTTGGGGCACTGCGCGTGCAATCTACTGTGCCACCAGATATGAGTGGTGTGGTTTTTGAAGCCACAGTGCAGCACCAGAGGCCAGAAAAATTTGGCATGTATTGTACACATGCCTGAAAAATTAGGTATTGTTGCAGCCGCTGCTGTAGCAGCAGCCTGAAAAATTGATGTTTATTTCCCAGGCAGAAAGTGCCCTAAAACATTGCGGCTTGAACCGTAGTTGGTGGCGGATAAGTCACGCAAGTCATCCGGCATTCGAAGATAAAATACAGCAGCGTGTGGACCATTTTTAGCCCAAGGCAGCTCATCTCATCAGGCCTTTTTTAGTCGAATGTATCGCCCAATGTCAGTCCCTTCGGGATCCATCCCTCATTCATCTTAATAAAGGTGAGGTAATCTAGACTTTTTTGACCTAGGCCACTTCTCTTCTCAGTGACAATACCTCCTGCTGCACTGAAGGTCCTTTCTGACAGGACACTTGAAGCGGGGCAGGCCAGAAGTTCTATCGCAAATTGGGATAGCTCAGGCCACAGGTCAAGCCTGCACACCCAGTAGTCAAGGGGTTCATTGCTCCTCAGAGTGTCGAGATCTGCAGTTCAGGCGAGGTAGTCTGCTACCTGTCAGTCGAGTCGTTCTCTGAGGGTGGACTCCGAAGGGCTGTGGCAATGCATAGGACTTAAAAAGCTCCACATGTCCTCCATCAACAACACATCTGTAAAGCGTCATGTCCTTGCCGGCGTGGTCGTGGGAGGAGGATTACTTTCACCTCTTCCCCTGTTAGATTCCCGTTGTGCTGTGACATCACCCTTATACGCTGTGTAAAGCATACTTTTTAATTTATTTTGGAACTGCTGCATCCTTTCCGACTTGCAGTAATTCGGTAACATTTCAGGCACTTTATGCTTATACCGGGGGTCTAGTAGTGTGGACACCCAGTACAGGTCGTTCTCCTTCAGCTTTTTTATACGAGGGTCCCTCAACAGGCACGACAGCATGAAAGACCCCATTTGCACAAGGTTGGATGCCGAGCTACTCATGTCCCGTTCCTCATCCTCAGTGATCTCACTGAAGGTATCTTCTTCCCCCCAGCCACGTACAACACCACGGGTACCAGATAGGTGACAACGAGCACCCTGGGATGCCTGTTGCGGTTGGTCTTCCTCCTCCTCCACAAAGCCACATTCCTCCTCTGACTCCTCTTCCTCACAATCCTCTTCCAGCATTGCCGCAGGTCCAGCAAGCGATGCTGATAAGGCTGTTTCTGGTGGTGATGGTGACCACAACTCTTCCTCTTCCTCTTCACGCTCATCTACAGCCTGATCCAGCACTCTTCGCAGGGCACGCTCCAGGAAGAAAACAAATGGTATGATATCGCTGATGGTGCCTTCGGTGCGACTGACTAGGTTTGTCACCTCCTCAAAAGGACGCATTGCGCATGAGCGCCCAGTAACGTGGCAAAAAAATTCCCAGCTCCCCAGAGGCTGTCCTAGCAACCCGGTCATACAAATACTCGTTAACGGCTTTTTCTTGTTGGAGCAGGCGGTCGAACATTAGGAGTGTTGAATTCCAATGTGTCGGGCTGTCGCAAATCAAGCGCCTCACTGGCATGTTGTTTCGCCGCTGGATATCAGAAAAGTGCGCCATGGCCGTGTAGGAACGCCTGAAATGGCCACACACCTTCCTGGCCTGCTTCAGGACGTCCTGTAAGCCTGGGTACTTATGCACAAAGTGTTGTACAATCACATTACACACATGTGCCATGCACGGCACATGTGTCAACTTGCCCAATTTCAATGCCGCCACCAAATTACTTCCGTTGTCAGAAACCACTTTGCCGATCTCCAGTTGGTGCGGAGTCAGCCACTGATCCACCTGTGCGTTCAGGGCAGACAGGAGTGCTGGTCCGGTGTGACTCTCTGCTTTCAGGCAAGTCAACCCCAAGACGGCGTGACACTGACGTATCCAGGATGTGGAATAGTACCTGGGGAGCTGGGGGGGTGCCGTTGATGTGGAGCAAGACGCAGCAGCAGAAGAAGAGGACTCAGCCGAGGAGGTTATGGAAGAGGATGGAGTAGGAGGAGTAGAGGAAGTGGTAGCAGGCCTGCCTGCAAGTCGTGGCGGTGTCACCAACTCTGCAGAGCCACGCATTCCATGGTTGTCAGCCGTCAGCAGGTTTACCCAATGCGCAGTGTAGGTGATATACCTGCCCTGACCATGCTTTGCAGACCAGCTATCAGTGGTCAGATGGACCCTTGCCCCAGCACTGTGTGCCAGACATGCCATTACTTCCTTTCGCACAATAGAGTACAGGTTGGGGATTGCCTTTTCTGAAAAGAAATTTCGGCTGGGTACCTTCCACTGCGGTGTCCCAATAGCTACAAATTTTTTGAACGCCTCAGACTCCACCAGCTTGTATGGTAAAAGCTGGCGGGCTAAGAGTTCAGACAAGCAAGCTGTCAGACGCCGGGCAAGGGGGTGACTTTGTGACATTGGCTTCTTACGCTCAAACATGTCCTTGACAGACACCTGACTGTGGGCAGATGAGCAGGAAATGCTCCGGAAGAGAGACGGAGTGGCGGATGGTTGAGAGGGGGCAAGGAGGACAGCAGTGGTTGACGTGGCTGAAGATGCTGGACCAGGAGGAGGATGGCGGCTTTGAGTTTGTGTGCTGCTTATACTCATGTGTTGATCCCATAGGCATTTGTGATGTGCGATCATGTGCCTTCGCAAAGCAGTTGTACCTAGGTGGGTGTTGGACTTCCCACGACTCAGTTTCTTTTGGCACAGGTTGCAAATGGCATCACTGTTGTCAGAGGCAGACACACAAAAAAAATGCCACACTACTGAGCTCTGCGATGACGGCATTCTGGTGGTGGCAACAGCATGCGTTGATTGGAGTGCTGTCTGGCTGACCCTGGGTGCCGATGCATGCTGTCTGACTGTGCCACTAGCTCCTTGCGACGACCTCCCCCTGATCCCAACTCGTCTCCTCCTCCTCTCTGTCTCCCCATCTGAACTTTCCCCCTGTTCTTCTTCTCTTCTAGCGGGCACCCATGTGACATCCACGGACGCATCGTCATCATCAACCGCTTCACTTGTATCTGACAAATCAACAAAGGAAGCAGCAGCCGGTACAACATCATCATCATCACACCGTACGTCCATGTCTGTAATGCTGCCTGACTGAGACATATCACTGTTATCTACATCCTCTGTCAATGATGGTTGCGCATCACTCATTTCTTCCAAATGATGTGTAAATAACTCCTCTGCCAGATCAAGTGAAGCGGCTGTGGTGCTAGTGTTGGTGGTAGCGGCAGGCGGGCGAGTGGTAACTTGAGAGGTGCCCGTAGATAAGCTGGAGGAGGATGGTGCGTCAAGGTTTGGAGCGGAAGCTATAGAAGATTGGGTGTCCTGTGTTAAAAAGTCAACTATGTCCTCCTCAGAACTTTTCGAGTTCATGGTACGTGGCCTCTGAACACTGGCCATTATTCTAGGGCCTAAGGGAATCAGAGCACCACGACCACGACGGCACCTGCGGGGTGGCCTGCCTCTGCCTGTCATTTTTTTTTAAAATGTACACTTACAATACTATTAAACAAGATATGAGTGGTGCCACTGGGCAAGTGGGCACAGTATACGCTGTGAGCCTGACACAAAAAAGCAGACTGATGTTTCACAGTCCAAAAAGTTTAATTTTTTTTAATTTACACTTACACTACTATTAAACAAGATATGAGTGGTGGCACTGGGCAAGTGGGCACAGTATACGCTGTGAGCCTGGCACACACGCTGGCAGGCAGGCAACTGCAATTAGATTACACTAGCAGACTGATGTTTCACAGTCAAAAAAGTTTTTTTTTTAATTTACACTACTGTTACAACAGATATGAGTGGTGGCACTGTGGGCAAGTGGGCCTGGCACACACGCTGGCAGGCAGGCAACTGCAATTAGATTACACTAGCAGACTGATGTTTAACAGTCAAAAAACTTTGTTTTTTTTAAATTTACACTACTGTTACAACAGATATGAGTAGTGGCACTGTGGGCAAGTGGGCCTGGCACACATGCTGGCAGGCAGGCAACTGCAATTAGATTACACTAGCAGACTGATGTTTAACAGTCAAAAAAGTTTTTATTTTTTAAATTTACACTACTGTTACAACAGATATGAGTGGTGGCACTGTGGGCAAGTGGGCCTGGCACACACGCTGGCAGGCAGGCAACTGCAATTAGATTACACTAGCAGACTGATGTTTAACAGTCAAAAAAGTTTTTATTTTTTAAATTTACACTACTGTTACAACAGATATGAGTGGTGGCACTGTAGGCAAGTGGGCCTGGCACACACGCTGTCAGGCAGGCAACTGCAATTAGATTACACTAGCAGACTGATGTTTAACAGTCAAAAAAGTTTTTGTTTTTTAAATTTACACTACTGTTACAACAGATATGAGTGGTGGCACTGTGGGCAAGTGGGCCTGGCACACACACTGGCAGGCAGGCAACTGCAATTAGATTACACTAGCAGACTGATGTTTAACAGTCAAAAAAAGTTTTTTTTTTTTAAATTTACACTACTGTTACAACAGATATGAGTGGTGGCACTGTGGGCAAGTGGGCCTGGCACACACGCTGGCAGGCAGGCAACTGCAATTAGATTACACTAGCAGACTGATGTTTAACAGTCAAAAAAGTTTTTATTTTTTAAATTTACACTACTGTTACAACAGATATGAGTGGTGGCACTGTGGGCAAGTGGGCCTGGCACACACGCTGGCAGGCAGGCAACTGCAATTAGATTACACTAGCAGACTGATGTTTCACAGTCAAAAAAGTTTTTTTTTTAAATTTACACTACTGTTTGTTACACCAGATATGAGTGGTGGCAACGTGCAAGTGGGCCTGGCACACACGCTGGCAGGCAGGCAACTGCAATTAGATTACACTAGCAGACTGATGTTTAACAGTCAAAAAAGTTTTTTGTTTTTTAAATTTACACTACTGTTACAACAGATATGAGTGGTGGCACTGTGGGCAAGTAGGCCTGGCACACACGCTGGCAGGCAGGCAACTGCAATTAGATTACACTAGCAGACTGATGTTTAACAGTCAAAAAAGTTTTTTTTTTTTTAATTTACACTACTGTTACAACAGATATGAGTGGTGGCACTGTGGGCAAGTGGGCCTGGCACACACGCTGGCAGGCAGGCAACTGCAATTAGATTACACTAGCAGACTGATGTTTCACAGTCAAATTTTTTTTTAAATTTACACTACTGTTACAACAGATATGAGTGGTGGCACTGTGGGCAAGTGGGCCTGGCACAGACGCTGGCAGGCAACTACAATTAGATTACACAAGCAGACTGATGTTTCACAGTCAAAAAAGTTTTTTTTTATTTAATTTACACTAATGTTACACCAGATATGAGTGGTGGAAACGGGCAAGTGGGCACAGTATACGCTGTGAGCCTGGCACACACGCTGGCAGGCAGGCAACTGCAATTAGATTACACAGGAAAAAAAAGCAGCCCTAAAAAGGGCTTTTTGGGGTGCTGTCCTTACAGCAGAGATCAGATGAGTCCTTCAGGACTGTAGTGGACACTGAATACACTAGCCTAGCTATCAATTTCCCTATTAAATCAGCAGCAGCTACACTGTCCCTCCTCTCACTAAGAAAGCAGCTTCCGAATGAATCTAAAATGGCTGCTGTCCAGGAGCTGGGAGGGTCTGGGAGGGAGGGTCTGCTGCTGATTGGCTGGAATGTGTCTGCAGACTGTGAGATACAGGGTCAAAATTTACTCAATGATGACGAATAGGGGGCGGATCGAACATCGCATATGTTCGCCCGCCGTTGCGAACACGAACAAGCTATATTCGCCGGGAACTATTCGCCGGCGAACTATTCGGGACATCACTAAATTCTTATATATATATTTAAATGATGTCCAAATATCACGTTTTCAGCACTTAATGTTACAAAAAAAAAGTCCCCAAGGCCATAACGCTTTGTTATCACTATTGTTAATATGCCATGAAAACAAAGATTAGTTACGTTTTCAAAACATCTACTGTATATTTTTTATTGTATTCTCCCATATAGACGTAATTTACTTATAAAGTTGTTTCAATAAGGACATTTACTGTTCGCTTGTCAGATAAACCATGTATTATTTACATAAGACTAATGCCATTGGTTGAAAAAAACGTAGATATCTACTTGCAATACATTATATGGCATGTTTGATACACCGCAACCTTAGGACGTCCAACACCATGTGACTCAAGTGGACCTGAAATGGAACTACACACAGAACACTACTCGTTTGAGAACTTATACTCTTCGGATTCTCTTATTGGTCATGACGTAATATGGACGTCCATGATTGGTTTAAATATCCGTACTTGGCTATTCACTATTTAATCAAAATCGACATAGTTAAAACTATTATATTTTACTCTTTATACTGTGAAGCTATTATAGCCAGACACGGATATGATGTTTTATGTGAATTTCTTCAAGTTGTTTAAAATGTCTCTTTGTGAATCCAATTTCCTGCTTTTACATAGTAAATTGGAATGTGTGACATCTGTATTTAAACCGGCAATTAGTGTCACAGCATACAAAGTTTTCAACTGTTTTTATTTGTTTTAAATTTGCTCTTGAAAAAGATGTTTGTACACGTTGAAACGCTTTGAGCCATTAAAAAAACTTTTTTTATCATCTTTGGAGTAATTAATTGCTTCTTTGCTGTGACATTGCCAGAATTCCAGATCTGGTGGAGTAAGTTGCTACTTGTATTTTTAAGTAATATTTATGTATACTTCATTGGAGCTTTTCCTTGCCTTTAGTATATTGGGTCGATATTATTGGAATTTCTCCTTGGTTCCAGCTAACTGTGGGGTCATCTATAGATGAGCAGACATCACACATCTTATGGAGTGAGTATACTGCACCCTTATTAATTGGTGTTTATATACACAACAAGTCTGTCTCCTTTTGCCACCAGAAAATTAGAAGATATCTACATATCCTTAGTGCAATACCAAGACCAGCGCCATCTATCTTTGAAACTCTGTAACTATCACAGTCACTGGGGAGAGAGTGAAAGAAGGCAGCGGTCTTAAATTAAGAAGAGTATCAGTTTTCAGCTCATTTCTGTATCAGACTATTGTTTTTTTACCATCTCACAATATCTGTATACTGTTTTTTGTTTCTGTATTTAATTATTTTTCCCTATATTTCATATGCTATGAGCCAGCCAACATGATAACTAAACAGATTAGCTACCTGTTTCTAATTGATCTAAACTATATATAGTTTTGTTAGCTCCTATAGCCCGTAATTGCCAACTACAACCCCCCCCCCCCCCCACATTGCTTACTGGATAAGCATTGGTAAATGCATCCCTTGAAAATTCTACTTTATTTTTTTCCTATCCCCCTTATCCTCCCCCTCAGTCAAAATGAATGTTTTAGGGGTCTACATGAGACCCTTGCACACTATTTGGAGGTTACGTTTTATAAGTGGCTCAACCATAGTATAAGGGGATATATGACCATATCTATAAGTTGAAAATTTAAAAATGAGATGTCACGCTATTTGATTCTCTTTTCACTCAGACTTGTATATTTTGAGACATACCTATTCAATACTACATTACATTATTCTATGATAGCTCTTGTAAGATGTCCACATTTGCAATTTTTGTTTTGTTTCATGACATTTGTACACTTTGATGTATGATAAGCCTGAGAACTCTTGCATATTGTTTGTTTGTTGGTATCATCTCAATAAAAAAAAAAATATTATCTGACTGCTTCTTTCCTAAATAGTTATTGCATAGTTTGGAGCTGTCCTTCGGGTCATTGTCCTGTTGTAGGAGGGAATAAGATCCAATCAAGCGCTATCCACAGAGTATGACATGGCGTTGCAAAATGGAGTGATAGCCTTCCTTCTTTAAGGCCCATTTTACCCTGTATAAATCTCCCACTTTACCACCACCAACGCACCCCCAGACTATCACATGTTTGACAGATGGCGTCAAGCACTCCTCCAGCATCGTTTTATTTGGTCTGTGCCTCACGATGGTTCTTCTTTGTGATCCGAACACCTCAAACCTAGATGTGGCTGTCCATAACACTTTTTATCCAATCTTCCTCTATCCATTGTCTGTGTTGTTTTTCCCATCTTTTCTTTTTATTGACCAGTCTGCGATATGGCTTTTTCTTTGCAACTCTGTCTAGGCGGCCAGCATCCTAAAGGGACCTCTTCACTGTTGACGTTGAGACTGATGTTTTGCAGGGACTATTTAATGAAGCTGGCAGTTGAGGACCTGTGAGGCATCTGTTTCTCAAACTAGACAGTCTAATGTATTTGTCCTCTTGCTCAGTTGTGCACCAGGGTCCCCCATTCATCTTTCTATTCTGGTTAGAGACAGCGTTGTAGAAGATCTTCAGTTTCTTGGCAATTTCTCTAAGGGAATAGCCTTCATTTCTCAGGACAAGAATAGACTGACGAGTTTCATAAGAAATTTCTTGTTTTTTGCCATCTTGAGCCGCCTGTAATCAAACCCCCAATTGCTGATGCTCCAGATACTCAACTAGTCTAATGAAGGCCAAGTGTGTTGCTTCTTTAATCAGCACAACAGTTTTCAGCTGTGCTAACATAATTGCACAAGGGTTTTCTAATGCTCAATTAGCCTTTTTAAATGATAAACTTAGATTAGCAAGCAAAACATGCCTTTGGAACACAGAGCACAGGTTGCTGATAATAGGCCACTTTCCAGCTACAGTAGTCATTTACAACATTAATAATGTCTTCACTGCATTTCTGATCAATTTGATCTTATTTAAATGGACAAAAAAAAAAAATTGTTTTCTTTCGAAAACAAGGAGATTTTTAAGTGACCCCAAACTTTTGAACAACAGTGTTTGTGTGTGTGTTCAAAATATTCATCTTTATATCTTTTTTTTATTGTTATTTCTTTTTCTTACTAAAGGAACATCAGTCAGTTGAAGAAAAAAAAAAGGAAGAAAAAAAGGTAATACAAGCTACAATGCTTTCTCTAGATATGAAAAATACTTAAATGTCCCTTTAATTATTGCTAGTGTGTTCTTGAAGATAACTTCTTTATGATTACTTAATTAAAAAACTACTTACCTGATATATTCACATGTATTTTATGCCCCAGAACATATTTGTCTGCAGAACAGAGATAACTTCCAGTGTCTTTAACATCCACAGATACAAACTCCAGAAGGTAAACACCATCGTTTGGCCCCAGTTCAGTCCATTGAAGAGAGATTCCAGGCCCCTCTATTATCTTCACACATTTCTCTCCTTTCACCTTACACCAAGTCACATTGGGTAATTGTTTAAAGCAGAAATGCACTGGGCATCTTAAGGAGAAGTATTCCCCTGTAAAGCCGTAGTGCTGTGTGTCTTGTGGGATAGATATTGCCAGTGTACAAGGATGTGTAACATCTGTAGAAAGAAAAAGAAGTATCACTAACTGTACGATTTTGTACACAATAAACTATATATTATGGGAAGCAAGTAACAATATTTGTATAATGCCATTATATATATAATTAAATCAGTGCTGTTTCATATGAACTTGTTGTAGAAACAGACAAAACTGGGGAGGAAAAAAGAAAAACACAGAGGCGCCCAATGGCCTAATACCACAATGACTAGGCAGAAACAGGATTTGTAAGAATTATACTCACAAACAAGCAGCACAGGAGGTGCAAAAAGTCAGACTGGAACCTCACAGTTGCCCAGAAAACTGAACAGATAAAGCCAGATAACCAGTGGTGTTCCTATAAGGGGAGATACAGAGCCAACATAGCACAGCACAGTTTGTACGAATGTATATGTGTATAGGAAATAGGCACACTTACATATAGTAAAGCACCACCAGGTGCAATACCCACAGGCTGGGACTTCTTAGCCGCCCAGCTGACTGTTTCCAAAGAATGCAGCAAACGATATGGTTCCTGAATGTCAGGGATAAAAACTCCACAGATGAAATACAGCAGCAAGTGTATTAATAAAAATTACTTTATTAAAAACAACGCGTTTCTCAGCCTCTATGGGGCTGTTTCTTCAGGCTAATGATTAAAAACATGAACATACACTATTTATAAAACATGAACAAAGCTGATATGTGGGATGTTAATTAGGAACATGTGTATCCAATCTAATTAGAACAGTTACCATGGATACTCTGGTAAACATACAAACATAATTCACTAGTAGTGCTATCTTTTATACACATTTATAGGATTATACAAAATGCAACCTTATTCATCATACATTGTATCTAGGGTTTAAATTCATAGGTGGTCCAAATAATACTGAGGGGACCCCACTTGAGTACAAATACCAATACAAAAGCATCCAAATACTGAGCCCAACCACCGATTGATGAGATCAAGCCCACCCCCTACCCTCCCTCACATACCAAAAACATCCGAATACCGGAACCGCTACTCACAGTAACATCAAAGTGTTTGTTGCACTGATAAAATCTTTCTCAAAATGTGTTTAGTATTTAGATTGCCAAACTATGTATCACAATACTGTGTAGTATGGCACTTTAGTTCACGATCAACGGCTGTTGTCCATGAACATCCGGGTATTGTGGGAACACCCACACGATGAATGTCATGAATGGCGCTGACCAATAGACACATTGATCACTCGTGTCAATGAAATACAGCCGAAAGTGACAAATACCCTTCTCCGTATGGCACACTGTGTAACCGGGACATATGGTGTACAAACGAACTTCGGTTTTCATAATAGAAAACTCAAACAGTCATCAAATAGGCAGCTATCCCAGCAGTGAGAAAAGACTGAAATTTACACTCATTGTAAAACATCTGATTATTAAAACATCTGATTATTATTATGTACAAACTAGGTGTATATAATTGTGACTGACGATTACAATACATGCTAAGATAGTAATACTATAAATAAGAGTTAAGGTAGGTATTCAGTGAAAGCATAATACTTTAAGATAACCGTGATAAATGAGTCAAAAAGAATGACATATATTAAAGTAGGTATTCAGTGAAAGCATAATACTTTAAGATAACCATGAAAAATGAGACACAAAAAGAATGACATATATGTATATATGTTTGGTGCCATGAAAATAAATAGTAAGAAAAATAATTATATGTGTCATAGAAGATATGTAATTGTCAGTGATATAATGTGCACTATTACAAAAAAAAAACTAACTAGTGTATTGGGACACAAAAAAGAGAGTCCATAGAGCCTTCTTTCTAATAAAAATAAATAAAAAATGTTTAAAAAGCACACAGGAGATGAAAAATAAAATAACAAATGGTCATACAAAAACGTCTGACCGGTTTCGGTGTTACAACACCGTACTCATAGACATAAATTTGCTACAGCTGTTTTGACCTTATATGTCATACAGCCCTATCTAATTGGTTAAAACTTAAAAAGAAAGATTGACCTAAAGTTAACCCATTGTTTACCTAGAGAAAATGTATAATACAATAAGTGAAGAGGAACTGATATAGCAATGAATATCCTGACCGCTAAAAAAATTTCTGAACATTCAGCTACAACCAATAGTGAACGTAATCAACCTAAACCTTAAGTGCTTAAAATTATTCTGAGTATTTGGCAGCACTAATATTAGAATTAATCAGCATTAAACACTAATGTATGTTAATATATAAAGGTAAAAAATATTAGTATTAACCCAAAATCGGGAAAAAAAATCCCTTAAGATAGCATAGTAGAAATTCAAAGGGATATTGGTATATGACACATGCATTTAATAGAATGGTAACCCCTATAAACAAATTCATAACTCAAACTAATATCTCAACTTTGGTAAGTGGCTAACACCTAACGGTGATTATTGTTATTATTTTTATTTTTATTATTATTCATGATGTTGTCGGTACATAGATCAACATCCATAAATAAATAGTTCTCAAATTGGAACCCACTAAATCCTGAAATACAGGCGAGGCCTAACCACTCAAAAATAACCACTCAAGTAAATGGCAACATATTCGCGTTTCATTATTGCGTCATTTCTAGAGAATAAATACCAATATGTGTGTGTAACAGTTTAATAGTAGCTATAGAAGACTCATCTCTGCCAAAAATTAATGATGTCATGTTCAAAATTAAAGCCCACCGGAACCAGGCTATTTAACCTAAAGATCCAGTAAGCTTCTTGTCGACATAATATGGGAAACTTGGCGCCACCTCTAGGTGGTCTCTGTATTTGCTCAATAGTTCTCCACTTGAAAGTGTTCACGTTCTGATGATGGAACTCAAGGAAATATCTGGAAAGTGCTGAGCAAGGTCTCTCACCTGAGATGTACGACAGGTGTTCTCGAATTCGGTTCTACCCACGTAAACCTTCTTGCATTGAGTGCATTCAATCAAATAAATTACATATACACTTTTCCAGTTTATGCACCCTTTGGTCATGAATTCTTCCCCTGTCTGATGTAATCTAAATGACTTAAAAACCTGTATGTGGTCACATGATGTACATGTATTTCTCCCACATCTATAGGTCCCTGAATGCTGCAACCATGAACTCCCAGAAGATTTGCTTTTTAGGAGACTAGGGGATAGTATATTCCCCAATGTGACATTATGTTTTGCAGAAAAGGAACAACCCTTTTCAACTTGTTGTCTCGGCTTTTTGTCTCCTATTAATATGGGTAGATTCCTATTTATAATTTTGCAGACCTGTTCATATTGGTCTGAAAAATGAGTTACAAATCTTGGTCGTGAATATTCAGAACGCAATTTCCTCTGTGAGTTCCTGGGCTTATCCATAAGCACTGTTTCACGGTTCATGTATTTAACCTCCTTGTAGGGTAGCCTCTCTCTTTCAATCTTTGACTAAGGTTTTCACTCTCTTGTTGGAAGGATATCTCCAGGGTGCAGTTCCTTTTCAATCGCATAAATTGTCCTTTGGCAATCCCTCTAAGGACATGCCCAGGATGACTACTCCGGGCATGCAATAGGCTGTTCCCTGCAATCGGCTTCCTATAGAGAGTGGAAACCACTTTTCCTGGTGATACTAACCCTTTTAAGGACACATCCAAATAATTGATACTTTCTTTCTGCCACTCATAGATGAAACGAATTCCCACAGGGTTCATGTTTAAGCTGTCAACAAAACTTTTTGCCTGTTCTTGGTCAGATGACCAAACAATCAAGAGGTCATCAATATACCTAATATATTTTATTATATGTTCCGTAGGGACGCCAGTACCTCCATAGACGTGGCACCTCTCCCATCAACCCATGAACAGGTTGGCGTATGATGCTGCAAATTTAGCTCCCATCGCTGTGCCACGCTGTCCTTGGAACATGAAAAAGTTATGTTCCAGCAAAAACTTAATCATCTTAATAAGGAAAGTTTTCATCTCATATGTCAAGTCTGTGTACAGGTCTAGGAAGTATCTGATAGCTGTTAGGCCATGTTGGTGAGGAATAGATGAGTACAGGGAGACCACGTCTATGGTAAGCCAACTGTACACATCCCTCCAATTGATACTCTCTATCACCTGTAGAGTGTGGGTAGTGTCCCTTACATAGCTTGACAATTTGGGTACAAGTGGCTGTAGAAATTAATCCACCCATTTTGACAGGGGTTCTAAAAGGGAGCCAATGCCAGCCAATATTGGTCTTCCCTTCACTTCATTGATGCTTTTGAGAACTTTTGGGAGGTGGTGGAAGATGGGAGTTATAGGATCATTAATCAACATTTGATCAGCAGATTGTTTATCAATCAACCCATCCTCCACCGCCTCGTCCAAAAGATGTCTAAGTTCCCGGGAAAATCTAAGAGTTGGGTTATGTGGCAGCATGGTATAGGTATCCAGATCAGTTAATTGGCGAACAGCCTCATTGATGTAGTATACCTTATCCATCACTACCACGCTGCACCCCTTATCCGATTGTTTAATAACAATTTGATCATTATCGTGTAACTTAGTCAAAGCTTCTTTCTCTTTTAGTGATAAGTTGTGTGGACCTCCCTGTACAGACCCGGACAACTGTGTTAAATCCTCCACTACCAGCTTATGAAAAACTTCTAGGGCCTTTCCCCTAGCCTGTAGTGGATAGAAAGTAGATTTAGGTTTCAACATAGGGTGCAAAGTCTGCAGGTGAGGGTCTTCAATATCATGACCCTCACTCTGCAGACTTTCTAAGGACACCAGAGTACAGGTATCCTCAAAGGACATAGGACTAGGTGGAGGGGGCCCAATGGGCCCTCATTTCTGGGTATTTGTTCCATTATGTTACTGTTTGAAAAAAAATCTCTGCAGGGTTAGATCTCTAACTAATTTGTTAACATCTAAAATCGTTTGAAATAAATCAAACGATTTAGATGGAACAAAACCAAAACCATAATTTATGGTATTGGGAATTAATAGTGTGTGTAGGGTGATATAAAACATAATGTGCCCCAAGTTGAACTATATAATATAAAATGTAAAATAATCCGATGTGTACTGTCAGGAAAATCCATGTACACATTTCGAAATGTATAGCTGTGTGATACTATGTAGTGGTAAAGATACACTTAAAAACAAAAAGAGTGATGCAAATGTAAAAGCGTGCATCACTATACTATTGATATAAATTAGCAATATAAAAGTGCAACTCTAAAGTAAAATACCTGACACCAATGTAATATCTATAGGGAGACTATGGGGTTTGGGTCCTATTAGTCACTAGTAATATATACTAATGGGTTGAGAAGATGTGATGTCAGTACATAATAGAAAATAGGATCGTGTTAAGATCTTATATAAAAGCAGCCATGTCCAAATTCTCATTGAGTCCTTCAGGTTAAAGGGTTCTCAGCTTAGTAATCCAAAACAATTCCCTACGTCTAAGGGTAAAAAAGGCATCAGGTTGTGATCTGCGTATTTGTTCTATAGGGGTAATTTTCATTGTTTTGACATTTTTGTTGCCTTTATGTACGAGCACAATGTCGGGACACACTATGAGATTTGATTTTCTTCTTGATATTATAGGCGTGTTCACTCCACCTCCTTTTTACCTTTCTACAGGTGCGCCCTACTTATTGGACCCCACAATGGCAGTTGAGCAGATAGACAACTAAAGTAGATTTGCATGTCATATTGCTCTTAATGGAAAAGGTTTCATTTGTCGTATAGGATCTAAAAGATGATGTCCCATGTGTTATGTGCTTGCACATTCCACAGCGTTTTTTGAGACATTTAGACACTCTGTTCTTATGAAGATTTTTATTGAGACTCTTAAAGTAAGATGAAATCATATTTGGGTTTTTTATCCCTTACTATCTTGCTCGGTGCTAATGTCATCTTTAAAGTGGGTGCCCTTATGTATACCACTTTGGACTTGGGGCCAACTATCTCACAGAGTATGGGTCACTTGTTAGAACTGGCCAGTGTTTGCATAGGACCGTATGGATTTCCCTATGATTCGAATTGTAGTTGGTAAAAAACAAAGGGGGATTTGTTTCTTCAAACTTATCTTGTGTGACTTTATCTTTATTGTTAGTAAAATATCTATCTCTATTCTCTTCTCTAACTTTTTTGTAGTTCTTATCAATCAGAGTGGCAGGATAACCCTTCCCTAAAAACCTATTGTCAATAATCCTGGCCTGCTCATCGTAATCCTGAATGGTGCAACAGTTTCTTCTGTTCCTTCTAAATTGTTCATATGGGACATTATTTTTCCAACAGCTATAATGATTGCTCTCATAGTGTAAGAAACTATTGCAGTCAACGCTTTTGAAATAAGTTTTAGAAAAAATCTTTCCACCAACCAATCTTCCCAATGATAAATCCAGGAATTCAATACAATCTTTCTGGATATTATGGGAAGAGGTGATCCCAAATTCGTTATCATTAAGATGCTTAATAAACCCCTCAACTTGTTCATGGGATATGATTTCATCTTACTTTAAGAGTCTCAATAAAAATCTTCATAAGAACAGAGTGTCTAAATGTCTCAAAAAACGCTGTGGAATGTGCAAGCACATAACACATGGGACATCATCTTTTAGATCCTATACGACAAATGAAACCTTTTCCATTAAGAGCAATATGACATGCAAATCTACTTTAGTTGTCTATCTGCTCAACTGCCATTGTGGGGTCCAATAAGTAGGGCGCACCTGTAGAAAGGTAAAAAGGAGGTGGAGTGAACACGCCTATAATATCAAGAAGAAAATCAAATCTCATAGTGTGTCCCGACATTGTGCTCGTACATAAAGGCAACAAAAATGTCAAAACAATGAAAATTACCCCTATAGAACAAATACGCAGATCACAACCTGATGCCTTTTTTACCCTTAGACGTAGGGAATTGTTTTGGATTACTAAGCTGAGAACCCTTTAACCTGAAGGACTCAATGAGAATTTGGACATGGCTGCTTTTATATAAGATCTTAACACGATCCTATTTTCTATTATGTACTGACATCACATCTTCTCAACCCAAAAAAAAAATTACCCCTATAGAACTATCATGAACTAAAGTTCTGACTTGGTGTTCGAAAGCTTCATTTGCTTTGTTAGTCCAACAAAATCTGTTTTTTCCCGTTAACTTAGTTAGGGGTTGAGCGATGGACGAGTATCCCTGTATAAATCTTCTGTAAAAGTTGGAAAATCCTAAAAACTTTTGAAGAGATTTTAAACTGGTAGGTGTGGGCCATTCCAAAACAGCTTTTACTTTGTCAGGATCCATTTCTATGCCAAGTGGGGAGATGATATAACCCAGGAATTTGATTGTCTTTACATGGAATTGACATTTCTCAGACTTAGCATAAATATGATGTTCCCTTAACCTCATTAGGACCCAACGTACGTGTTTAATGTGGTCAGACATGGACTTTGAATATATTAAGATGTCATCTAAATATATCACTACGCAAATATCTAATAAATCCTTAAAAATCTCATTAATAAAAAATTGAAATGTCGCTGGAGCATTTGTCAAACCAAATGGCATAACATTATACTGAAATTAGCCATAACGGGTCTTAAATGCCATCTTCCACTCATCTCCCTTCCTCATGCGAATAAGATTATATGCCCCCTTCAAATCTAGTTTGGTAAAGATTTGAGCATCTGTTAATCTTTCTAGAAGTTCAGGGATGAGTGGAAGTGGATAGCGGTTTTTCACTGTGATGGCGTTTAAACCCCTATAGTCGATAATCGGGCGTAAGGTGCCATCCTTATTGGTCACAAAAAACATTCCATCAGCTGCTGGGGATGTGGAGGTGGATATAAACCCTTTTCTTAAATTTTCGTCGAGATATTCTCTAAGGTGTTGCAACTCTTTTTTAGACATAGGATATATCTTACCAAAAGGTATGGTGGTGTTTGGCTTAGTGTCTATTGGGCAATCGAAAGGCCTATGAGGTGGTAAATTTTCTGCCTCTTTCAGGTTAAATACGTCTGAAAATTCAGTCTATTCTGTGGGTATTTGAGTTTGTATGTGGTTCAAAGAGAGAATAGGGTAACAAGTAGTAGTACAGTATTTAGATGAGAACTGTATGGTGTTTGCAGTCCAATCTATACTTGGGTTATGTGTCTGTAACCAGGGGAAGCCTAGGATAATAGGGTGTATAGAGTTAGGTAGTATATCAAATGTGATATATTCAGTATGCCCATTACCTGATGTGGTGAGTAGCAGAATGGTGTGGTGTGTTATTGGACCTTTTAAGTGAGTGGATCCGTCAATAACTTTCACATGCACAGGAAATTGCTTTGACACACTAGGTATTTTATTTACAGTTACATAAGATTGATCCATAAACATGCCGAATGCCCCTGAATCGATCATTGCTTCATTCCAGAGAAGATGTTGATCCCACTGCAAAGACAATGAAATGGTTAAGTGTGACATCATTTTAGAATTTGGTTGTGGGTTAACGATCAGTATCTTACCCCTCTTTTGGCGCATCAGATTTGGACAAGTGGATACTGAGTGGTCTTTGTTTCCACAATACATACATAGATTTAAATTCCTTCTTCGTTGTTTTTCCTCATATGTTAATGGACCTTTTATTGTTCCGATTTCCATAGGTACAGGACTTGAAGTAGTTTTCTCCACTTGGGGTACGTGATACTTCTTGGGGTAGATTTCAGATGGTACTTTTTCCGCTCGACGTTCCCTGTATCTCCTATCCATAGAGATAGAGATCTTTATGAGGGACTCTAGGGTGTCAGGGAACTCAATACGGGAAAGCTCATCTTTTAAATGTTCGGACAGTCCCAGGCGGAACTGATTGCGTAGAGAGACTGAGTTCCACTGAGACTCCGTGGCCCATAGCTGGAACTCCGCAACGTAGTCTTCAACGGGTCTTTTACCCTGCTTCAGTGTTCTCAGGTTGTTTTCTGCAGTGAGTTGGGTGTTTCGATCTTCATACAATAGGGCCATTGCTTTAAAGAATACTTCCAGAGAACCTAATATGGGATCATTAACTTCAAAGAATTTATCAGCCCACAACCTAGGTTCACCACTTAAGTAAGAAATCACAGTGCATACTTTTATTCTGTCAGAGTAATACGTTTTAGGTTTCATTGAAAACATCAATAAACAGGCGTTGCAAAACTCGCGAAAGCGAGTGCGTGCACCTGTAAACATACATGGAGGGTTAATTTTTGGTTCAGGGTGTTCAGCAGCCTTTTGCGTGACAAAATCATTCAGAATACGCTTCAAGGTATTGTTTTCATTTTTCAACTCTGTTAAACCCTGAGCTAATATTTCTACCTTCTGGTTTAGACTGGTTATTTCATTAGCCATAGCTGCAGGATTCATAGCTCAGAGTTGAATCCAATGAATTTGTTTAGGCTTGATTATTCTATCATGAACTAAAGTTCTGACAGTATTATATTAGTTTTGTAGCTGATTCCTTATATTCAGCTCATATAGCTTTAAATGAGTGATGCATAAGGTATTAGCAGAATTATATTAGTAGCTATCAAATAAGTTTACCCCACAAGTTATAGCTTGATACTTAAGGGTTAATTGCAGTAGAGATTTGTGTAACAGACATGAGGTCTCTCCAGAGAATATTATAGATAAAACAGAGGACAATGAAGTAACATGGAAGTTCCGTTTTATACAGAAAATGAGTCTCTAGCTTGAGTGACAATATGCGCTCTTTACTAGTAGCACTTACTTGAGAAGTTGTTCAGGGTGAAGCGTGCAACCTAGGTGTTACTTGCGGTTACTGAACAGCTGAGTAGCGTGAGGTGTTCAACCGGAGAGGAGTCTGGCTCTGTGACAGAGACACAGCAGGATGTTGCAGGGAAGCATGTGCCGCGTAGGCTCTGGATCAGCGTCTGTTAGTTGGTAGCGACTCAGACGCGAGTCGGAGAGGGATGACGTCAGAAGTTCCAGCTATGGCCAAAAAAGGAAGCTGAGATCCGTTGACTTGAATACTGAATGAAACAAAACTGAGAGTTCGAATTAGATGTGCAGGTAGTGATAAACGTAGGTATAACAGCATGTACAGATAGAGGCTTGAATTAGATTTAGGATGAGAGTACAAGGGAACAATCTGGTTCACAACTTCAATAATCAAGCAACAACCAGGTGTTACTGATAGTGTTTTATAGGGTAACAATAAAGGTGGACAGCTGGGATTTAAGGTGGAATCATGACAAGAACAAATCAGCAGATCACAACCTGACGCCTTCCTTACCCTTAGACGTAGAGAATAGTTTTGGATTATTAAGCTGAGAACCCTTCAGCCTGAAGGACTCAATGAAAATTTGGACATGGCTGCTTTTATATAAGATCTTAACGCGATCCTATTTTCTATTATGTACTGACATCACATCTTCTCTACCCATTAGTATACATTACTAGTGACTAATAGGACCCACACCCCATAGTCTCCCTATAGATATCACATTGGTGTCAGGTATTTTACTTTAGAGTTGCACTTTTATATTGCTAATTTATATCAATAGTTTAGTGATGCATGCTTTTACATTTGCATCACTCTTTTTGTTTTTAAGTGTATCTTTACCACTACATAGTATCACACAGCTATAAATTTTGAAATGTCTACATGGATCTTCCTTATAGTACACATCGGCTTATTTTACATTTTATATTATATAGTTCCACTTAGGGCACATTATGTTTTATACCACCCTACACACACTTTTAATTCCCAATACACTAGTTAGTTTTTTTTATAATAGTGCACATTATATCACTGATTATTACATATCTTCTATGACACATATCATTATTTGTCTTACTATTTATTTTCATAGCACCAAACATATATACATATATGTCATTATTTTTGTCTCATTTATCACGGTTATCACGGTTAAAGTATTATGCTTTTACTGAATACCTACTTTAACTCTTATTTATAGTATTACTATCTTAGCACATATTGTAATCATCAGTCATAATTATATACACCTAGTTTGTACATAATACTTAGATATCAGATGTTTTACAATGAGTGTAGATTTCAGTCTTTTCACACTACTGGGATAGCTGCCTATATGATGACTGTTTGACTTTTCTATTATGAAAACCGAAGTTCATTTGTACACCGCATGTCCCGGTTACACAGTGTGCCATACAGAGAAGGGTATTTGTCACTTTCGGCTGTATTTCATTGAAACAGGCAATCAATGTGTCTATTGGTCAGCGCCATTCATGACACTCATCGTGTGGGCATTCCCACAATACCCGGATACAGCCATTGATCGTGAACTAAAGTGCCATACTACACAGTAGTGTGATATATAGTTTGGCGATCTAAATACAAAAAACATTTTGAGAAAGATTTTATCAGTGCAACAAACACTTTGATGTTACTGTGAGTAGCGGTTCCGGTATTTGGATGTTTTTGGTATGTGAGGGAGGGTAGGGGGTGAGGTTGATCTCATCAATCGGTGGTTGGGCTCAGTGTTTGGATGCTTTTGTATTGATATTTGTACTCAAGTGGGGTCCCCTCAGTATTATTGGGACCACCTATGAATTTAAACCCTAGATACAATGTATGATGAATAAGGTTGCATTTTGTATAATCCTATCAATGTGTATAAAAGATAGCACTGCTAGCGAATTATGTTTGTATGTTTACCAGAGTATCCATTGTAACTGTTCTAATTAGATTGGATACACATGTTCCTAATTAACAACATCCCACATATCAGCTTTGTTCATGTTTTATAAATAGCAAGTGTATATTCATGTTTTTAATCATTAGCCTGAAGAAACAGCCCCATAGAGGCTGAGAAACGCGTTGCTTTTAATAAAGTAATTCTTATTAATACACTTGCTGCTGTATTTTATCTGGGGAGTTTTTATCCCTGACATTCGGTTCAGGAACCATATCATTTGATGCATTCTCTGGAAACAGTCAGCTGGGTGGCTAAGAAGTCCTAGCCTGTGGGTATTGCACATGGAGGTGCTTTACTATATGTAAGTGTGCCTATTTCCTATACACATAAAGATTCATACAAACTGTGCTGGGCTATGTTGGCTCTGTATCTCCCCTTATAGGGACCTGGTGGATCCCCTAAGTGAATTAACACCACTTGTTATCTGGCCGTATCTGTTCAGTTTTCTGGGCAACTGTGAGGTTCCAGTCTGACTTCTTGCACCTCCTGTGCTGCTTGTTTGTGAGTATAATTCTTACAAATCCTGTTTCTGCCTAGTCATTGTGGTATTAGGCCATTGGGCGCCTTTGTGTTTTTCTTTTTTCAGACCATTTTCTATCATCAGGACACTGACCCTCCTACGACAGAGAGCTGACCATTGTATATCTTTGGAGTTTTCATTACACATTGGACATTATTGGTTGTATGGACATTTTATTTATTATGAGCTAAAGGATCTATTCCTTTATCTGGTTTTTTGTTGTTGTTGATTGTTTTATATTGTTTTTTTAGATTTGTTAATCACTAATATTTGTGATACAATTGATGAAAGCGCCCCCTAGAGGATTGGTGTAGTATGACACACTATGGCCTAGATTTGGAGTTTGGCGGTAGCCGTGAAAACCAGCGTTAGAGGCTCCTAACGCTGGTTTTAGGCTACCGCCGGTATTTGGAGTCAGTCAGGATTAAAGGGTCTAACGCTCACTTTTCAGCCGCGACTTTTCCATACCGCATATCCCCTTACGTCAATTGCGTATCCTATCTTTTCAATGGGATCTTCCTAACTCCGGTATTTAGAGTCGTGTCTGAAGTGAGCGTTAGAAATCTAACGACAAAACTCCAGCCGCAGAAAAAAGTCAGTAGTTAAGAGCTTTCTGGGCTAACGCCGGTTCATAAAGCTCTTAACTACTGTACTCTAAAGTACACTAACACCCATAAACTACCTATGTACCCCTAAACCGAGCCCCCCCCACATCGCCGACACTCGATTACATTTTTTTAACCCCTAATCTGCCGACCGCCACCTACGTTATCCTTATGTACCCCTAAACTGCTGCCCCTAACACCGCTGACCCCTATATTATATTTATTAACCCCTAACCTGCCCCCCTCAACATCACCGCCAGCTACCTACACTTAATAACCCCTAATCTGCCATCTGCACGCCGCCGCCAGCTACATTATAGCTATGTACCCCTAATCTGCTGCCCCTAACATCGCCGACCCCTATATTATATTTATTAACCCCTAACCTGCCCCCCTCAACGTCGCCTCCACCTGCCTACACTTATTAACCCCTAATCTGCCGAGCGGATCTCACCGCTACTATAATAAAGTTATTAACCCCTAATCCGCCTCACTCCCGCCTCAATAACCCTATAATAAATAGTATTAACCCCTAATCTGCCCTCCCTAACATCGCCGACACCTAACTTCAAGTATTAACCCCTAATCTGCCGATCGGAGCTCACTGCTACTCTAATAAATTTTTTAACCCCTAAAGCTAATTTTAACCCTAACCCTAACACCCCCCTAAGTTAAATATAATTTTATTCTAACGAAATAAATTAACTCTTATTAAATAAATTATTCCTATTTAAAGCTAAATACTTACCTGTAAAACAAACCCTAATATAGCTACAACATAAATTATAATTATATTATAGCTATTTTAGGATTAATATTTATTTTACAGGCAACTTTGTATTTATTTTAACCAGGTACAATAGCTATTAAATAGTTAAGAACTATTTAATAGCTAAAATAGTTAAAATAATTACAAAATTACCTGTAAAATAAATCCTAACCTAAGTTACAATTAAACCTAACACTACACTATCAATAAATTAATTAAATAAACTACCTACAATTATCTACAATTAAACCTAACACTACACTATCAATAAATTAATTAAATACAATACCTACAATTATCTACAATTAAACCTAACACTACACTATCAATAAATTATTTAAATAAAATATCTACAAATAACTAGAATGAAATAAACTAACTAAAGTACAAAAAATAAAAAAGAACTAAGTTACAAAAAATAAAACAATATTTACAAACATTAGAAAAAACATAATTTATGTAAGAACTTACCTGATAAATTCATTTCTTTCATATTAGCAAGAGTCCATGAGCTAGTGACGTATGGGATATACATTCCTACCAGGAGGGGCAAAGTTTCCCAAACCTTAAAATGCCTATAAATACACCCCTCACCACACCCACAATTCAGTTTAACGAATAGCCAAGAAGTGGGGTGATAAGAAAAAAGTGCGAAAGCATATAAAATAAGGAATTGGAATAATTGTGCTTTATACAAAAAAATCATAACCACCACAAAAAAGGGCGGGCCTCATGGACTCTTGCTAATATGAAAGAAATGAATTTATCAGGTAAGTTCTTACATAAATTATGTTTTCTTTCATGTAATTAGCAAGAGTCCATGAGCTAGTGACGTATGGGATAATGACTACCCAAGATGTGGATCTTTCCACGCAAGAGTCACTAGAGAGGGAGGGATAAAATAAAGACAGCCAATTCCTGCTGAAAATAATCCACACCCAAAATAAAGTTTAATGAAAAACATAAACAGAAGATTCAAACTGAAACCGCTGCCTGAAGTACTTTTCTACCAAAAACTGCTTCAGAAGAAGAAAATACATCAAAATGGTAGAATTTAGTAAAAGTATGCAAAGAGGACCAAGTTGCTGCTTTGCAAATCTGATCAACCGAAGCTTCATTCTTAAACGCCCAGGAAGAAGAAACTGACCTAGTAGAATGAGCTGTAATCCTTTGAGGCGGAGTTTTACCCGACTCGACATAGGCATGATGAATTAAAGATTTCAACCAAGATGCCAAAGAAACGGCAGAAGCTTTCTGGCCTTTTCTAGAACCGGAAAAGATAACAAATAGACTAGAAGTCTTTCGGAAAGACTTAGTAGCTTCAACATAATATTTCAAAGCTCTAACAACATCTAAAGAATGCAACGATTTCTCCTTAGAATTCTTAGGATTAGGACATAATGAGGGAACCACAATTTCTCTACTAATGTTGTTGGAATTCACAACCTTAGGTAAAAATTCAAAAGAAGTTCGCAACACCGCCTTATCCTGATGAAAAATCAGAAAAGGAGACTCACAAGAAAGAGCAGATAATTCAGAGACTCTTCTGGCAGAAGAGATCGCCAAAAGGAACAAAACTTTCCAAGAAAGTAATTTAATGTCCAATGAATGCATGGGTTCAAAAGGAGGAGCTTGAAGAGCCCCCAGAACCAAATTCAAACTCCAAGGAGGAGAAATTGACTTAATGACAGGTTTTATACGAACCAAAGCTTGTACAAAACAATGAATATCAGGAAGATTAGCAATCTTTCTGTGAAAAAGAACAGAAAGAGCAGAGATTTGTCCTTTCAAAGAACTTGCGGATAAACCTTTATCTAAACCATCCTGAAGAAACTGTAAAATTCTCGGAATTCTAAAAGAATGCCAAGAAAAATGATGAGAAAGACACCAAGAAATATAAGTCTTCCAGACTCTATAATATATCTCTCTAGATACAGATTTACGAGCCTGTAACATAGTATTAATCACAGAGTCAGAGAAACCTCTTTGACCAAGAATCAAGCGTTCAATCTCCATACCTTTAAATTTAAGGATTTGAGATCCTGATGGAAAAAAGGACCTTGCGACAGAAGGTCTGGTCTTAGCGGAAGAGTCCACGGATGGCAAGAGGCCATCCGGACAAGATCCGCATACCAAAACCTGTGAGGCCATGCCGGAGCTACCAGCAGAACAAACGAGCATTCCTTCAGAATCTTGGAGATTACTCTTGGAAGAAGAACTAGAGGCGGAAAGATATAGGCAGGATGATACTTCCAAGGAAGTGATAATGCATCCACTGCTTCCGCCTGAGGATCCCGGGATCTGGACAGATACCTGGGAAGTTTCTTGTTTAGATGAGACGCCATCAGATCTATTTCTGGAAGCCCCCACATTTGAACAATCTGAAGAAATACCTCTGGGTGAAGAGACCATTCGCCCGGATGCAACGTTTGGCGACTGAGATAATCCGCTTCCCAATTGTCTATACCTGGGATATGAACCTCAGAGATTAGACAGGAGCTGGATTCCGCCCAAACCAGAATTCGAGATACTTCTTTCATAGCCAGAGGACTGTGAGTCCCTCCTTGATGATTGATGTATGCCACAGTTGTGACATTGTCTGTCTGAAAACAAATGAACGATTCTCTCTTCAGAAGAGGCCAAGACTGAAGAGCTCTGAAAATTGCACGGAGTTCCAAAATATTGATCGGTAATCTCACCTCCTGAGATTCCCAAACTCCTTGTGCCGTCAGAGATCCCCACACAGCTCCCCAACCTGTAAGACTTGCATCTGTTGAAATTACAGTCCAGGTCGGAAGAACAAAAGAAGCCCCCTGAATTAAACGATGGTGATCTGTCCACCACGTTAGAGAGTGTCGTACAATCGGTTTTAAAGATATTAATTGAGATATCTTTGTGTAATCCCTGCACCATTGATTCAGCATACAGAGCTGAAGAGGTCGCATGTGAAAACGAGCAAAGGGGATCGCGTCCGATGCAGCAGTCATAAGACCTAGAATTTCCATGCATAAGGCTACCGAAGGGAATGATTGTGACTGAAGGTTTTGACAAGCTGAAATCAATTTTAGACGTCTCTTGTCTGTCAAAGACAGAGTCATGGACACTGAATCTATCTGGAAACCCAGAAAGGTTACCCTTGTCTGAGGAGTCAATGAACTTTTTAGTGAATTGATCCTCCAACCATGATCTTGAAGAAACAACACAAGTCGATTCGTATGAGATTCTGCTAAATGTAAAGACTGAGCAAGTACCAAGATATCGTCCAAATAAGGAAATACCACAATACCCTGTTCTCTGATTACAGACAGAAGGGCACCGAGAACCTTTGTAAAAATTCTTGGAGCTGTAGCTAGGCCAAACGGCAGAGCCACAAACTGGTAATGCTTGTCCAGAAAAGAGAATCTCAGGAACTGATAATGATCTGGATGAATCGGAATATGCAGATATGCATCCTGTAAATCTATTGTGGACATATAATGCCCTTGTTGAACAAAAGGCAAGATAGTCCTTACAGTTACCATTTTGAACGTTGGTATCCTTACATAACAATTCAATATTTTTAGATCCAGAACTGGTCTGAAGGAATTCTCCTTCTTTGGTACAATGAAGAGATTCGAATAAAACCCTAGTCCCTGTTCCAGAACTGGAACTGGCATAATTACTCTAGCCAACTCTAGATCTGAAACACATTTCAGAAATGCTTGAGCTTTCACTGGATTTACTGGGACACGGGAAAGAAAAAATCTCTTTTCAGGATGTCTTATCTTGAAACCAATTCTGTACCCTTCTGAAACAATGTTCTGAATCCAAAGATTGTGAACAGATTTGATCCAAATGTTTTTGAAAAAACGTAACCTGCCCCCTACCAGCTGAGCTGGAATGAGGGCCGCACCTTCATGTGGACTTAGAAGCTGGCTTTGCTTTTCTAGAAGGCTTGGATTTATTCCAGACTGGAGATGGTTTCCAAACTGAAACTGCTCCTGAGGATGAAGGATCAGGCTTTTGTTCTTTGTTGAAACGAAAGGAACGAAAACGATTATTAGCCCTGTTTTTACCCTTAGATTTTTTATCCTGTGGTAAAAAAGTTCCTTTCCCACCAGTAACAGTTGAGATAATAGAATCCAACTGAGAACCAAATAATTTGTTACCCTGGAAAGAAATGGAAAGTAGAGTCGATTTAGAAGACATATCAGCATTCCAAGTTTTAAGCCATAAAGCTCTTCTAGCTAAAATAGCTAGAGACATAAACCTGACATCAACTCTGATAATATCAAAAATGGCATCACAGATAAAATTATTAGCATGTTGAAGAAGAATAATAATATTATGAGAATCATGATCTGTTACTTGTTGCGCTAAAGTTTCCAACCAAAAAGTTGAAGCTGCAGCAACATCAGCCAATGATATAGCAGGTCTAAGAAGATTACCTGAACACAGATAAGCTTTTCTTAGAAAGGATTCAATTTTCCTATCTAAAGGATCCTTAAAGGAAGTACCATCTGACGTAGGAATAGTAGTACGTTTAGCAAGGGTAGAAATAGCCCCATCAACCTTAGGGATTTTGTCCCAAAATTCTAATCTGTCAGACGGCACAGGATATAATTGCTTAAAACGTTTAGAAGGAGTAAATGAATTACCCAAATTATTCCATTCTCTGGAAATTACTTCAGAAATAGCACCAGGAACAGGAAAAACTTCTGGAATAACCACAGGAGATTTAAAGACCTTATCTAAACGTTTAGATTTAGTATCAAGAGGACCAGAATCCTCAATTTCTAAAGCAATTAGTACTTCTTTAAGTAAAGAACGAATAAATTCCATTTTAAATAAATATGAAGATTTATCAGCATCAATCTCTGAGACAGAATCCTCTGAACCAGAAGAGTCATTAGAATCAGAATGATGATGTTCATTTAAAAATTCATCTGTATAAAGAGAAGTTTTAAAAGATTTTTTATGTTTACTAGAAGGAGGAATAACAGACATAGCCTTCTTGATGGATTCAGAAACAAAATCTCTTATGTTATCAGGAACATTCTGAACATTAGATGTTGATGGAACTGCAACAGGTAATGGTACATTACTAAAGGAAATATTATCTGCATTAACAAGTTTGTCATGACAATTAATACAAACAACAGCTGGAGGAATAGCTACCAAAAGTTTACAGCAGATACACTTAGTTTTGGTAGTTCCAGCACCAGACAGCGATTTTCCTGAAGTATCTTCTGACCCAGATGCAACGTGAGACATCTTGCAATATGTAAGAGAAAAAACAACATATAAAGCAAAATTGATCAAATTCCTTAAATGACAGTTTCAGGAATGGGAAAAAATGCCAATGAACAAGCTTCTAGCAACCAGAAGCAAAGAAAAATGAGACTTAAATAATGTGGAGACAAAAGCGACGCCCATATTTTTTTAGCGCCAAATAAGACGCCCACATTATTTGGCGCCTAAATGCTTTTGGCGCCAAAAATGACGCCACGTCCGGAACGCCAAAAGAACGTCAAAAATGACGCCAAATCAGCCAATCAGATTGAGCTTGCATTCTATTGGTTGATCGGATTGAACTTGATACCTTAATTTCCGATTGGCTGATAGATTCCTATCAGCCAATCGGAATTCGAGGGACGCCATCTTGGATGACGTCCTTTAAAGGAACCGTCATTCGTCGTCTAGTTGTCGGTTGAAGAGGATGTTCCGCGTCGGCTTGGAAGAAGATGGTTCCGCTCCGCTCCAGAAGAAAGAAGATTGAAGATGCAGCTTGATAGAAGACTTCATCCAGATGATGGACTTCCGACTTCAGCCCGAGGATGGATTTCTTCAGTCGCCGCTTGGATCCAGACTTCAGCCCGAGGATGGACGTCACTCTTCAGCCCCCCGCTTGGGCTTGGATCAACACTTCCGAGGCTTGGATCAAGACTTCCGAGGACGGATCGGTGAACCTGGCAGCGTGAAGATAAGGTAGGAAGATCTTCAGGGGCTTAGTGTTAGGTTTATTTAAGGGGGGTTTGGGTTAGATTAGGGGTATGTGGGTGGTGGGTTGTAATGTTGGGGGGGGGGTATTGTATATTTCTTTTTACAGGCAAAAGAGCTGAATTCTTTGGGGCATGCCCCGCAAAGGGCCCTGTTCAGGGCTGGTAAGGTAAAAGAGTTTTGAACTTTTGTAATTTAGAATAGGGTAGGGCATTTTTTTATTTTGGGGGTCTTTGTTATTTTATTAGGGGGCTTAGAGTAGGTGTAATTAGTTTAAAATTGTTGTAATATTTTTCTAATGTTTGTAAATATTTTTTTATTTTTTGTAACTTAGTTCTTTTTTATTTTTTGTACTTTAGTTAGTTTATTTCATTGTATTTATTTGTAGATATTGTATTTAAATAATTTATTGATAGTGTAGTGTTAGGTTTAATTGTAGGTAATTGTTGGTATTTTATTTAATTAATTTATTGATAGTGTAGTGTTAGGTTTAATTGTAACTTAGTTTAGGATTTAAAACTATTTTAGCTATTAAATAGTTCTTAACTATTTAATAGCTATTGTACCTGGTTAAAATAAATACAAAGTTACCTGTAAAATAAATATAAATCCTAAAATAGCTATAATATAATTATAATTTATATTGTAGCTATATTAGGATTTATTTTACAGGTAAGTATTTAGCTTTAAATAGGAATAATTTATTTAATAAGAGTTAATTAATTTCGTTAGATTTAAATTATATTTAACTTAGGGGGGTGTTAGGGTTAGACTTAGCTTTAGGGGTTAATACATTTATTAGAATAGCGGTGAGCTCCAGTCGGCAGATTAGGGGTTAATGTTTGAAGTTTGGTGTCGGCGATGTTAGGGAGGGCAGATTAGGGGTTAATACTATTTATTATAGGGTTATTGAGGCGGGAGTGAGGAGGATTAGGGGTTAATAACTTTATTATAATAGCGGTGCGGTCCGGTCGGCAGATTAGGGGTTAATAAGTGTAGGCAGGTAGAGGCGACGTTGTGGGGGGCAGATTAGGGGTTAATAAATATAATATAGGGGTTGGCGGTGTTAGGGGCAGCAGATTAGGGGTACATAAGGATAATGTAAGTAGCGGCGGTTTACGGAGCGGCAGATTAGGGGTTAAAAACAATATGCAGGGGTCAGCGATAGCGGGGGCGGCAGAATAGGGGTTAATAAGTGTAAGGTTAGGGGTGTTTAGACTCGGGGTACATGTTAGGGTGTTAGGTGCAGACGTAGGAAGTGTTTCCCCATAGACAACAATGGGGCTGCGTTAGGAGCTGAACGCGGCTTTTTTGCAGGTTTTTTTTCAGCTCAAACAGCCCCATTGTTTTCTATGGGGGAATCGTGCACGAGCACGTTTTTGAGGCTGGCCGCGTTCGTAAGCAACTCTGGTATCGAGAGTTGAAGTTGCGTTAAATATGCTCTACGCTCCTTTTTTGGAGCCTAACGCAGCCATTCTGTGGACTCTCAATACCAGAGTTATTTTAAAGGTGCGGCCAGAAAAAAGCCAGCGTTAGCTACGCGGGTCGTTACCGACAAAACTCTAAATTTAGCCGCTTATCTTTTATTTTTTTCAAAACTGGGGAGGAAACTAATTCCTCCAAAAAATTCCACTCCGATCCCCAGGTTAAATAAGATAACTCCTATCAATGTAGTGGGAAATATTGTATGCAATGTTCTACACTAGTATCAATGTAAACATTGCTTTAGGGAAAGTGTCCTTATATGTATGCCCCCAAGTATTACTTTTCCCGCATATCTCACATCCAGATATGTTGATCTCAAATAAAAGAAATGTAATCCAAAGTTTTCATTTCTTGTACTGCAACTGCCACCCAAACACTTTGTTTTTTTTTTCTATCTGACTATATTGGGTGGTACAGTCAATCATAAGCCTGTATTCCCACTCATTTGAATAAATCATTTGAATTCTAATAAACTGAAATCTTTTTACTGCAGTTACAGCTACTGTATGAGCTGGTGAAAGATGAAATCTCAAGCCTGGAAGAAGGAAATTTAAATGATGGGAAATAAGAATCAGCGGAAGAGGAAGAAAACTTCTTAAAACAACTAAATTTTTCTTTTTCAACAGAAGACCAAAGTTTGTACATGAGATACCAACACCTCTCTTTTGAGTGTTCTCCAACCCCATTCTACCAGTTTGTGGTCATGCTGCCATAGTATTCATCCAGTCTTCAATAACTAATGTAGCTGTATTTATTTTTAACCCACTTCTGCTTTTAGTTGTGGACTATTTATAGCTTGAGTATCTAAGGAGGAGCAGTCCAAGTGATCAAAATATTTTCAACAAGAGATTTATATTGTTAATACTTCTGGATCCAATATATGGAAACACACTGGAGGTCAATACATCCTATTGCACAATTTGAATACTATAAATTTCACATTTATGCTATTGGTTATTATGAATATTGTATAATTTAACATCATTATCGACTTTCAAACACCCCCTACTGTTATTTTTACTGTGTACTGTAACTTTAAATATTAGCAGACCTTGCTGCCTCTCTGCAGGCTCTGACATTGGCTGATATAACTACACTTGCCAGGGTCACTGCATATTAACATCTACTGAGAAGATGGCGCCTTCTGTGTCTAGCCCTTGTTGGCTACTCCAGACACTGGACACTTATTGGCTTTGTACAAGGTACTGTTACATAAGACAAATGCAAATCCATTCACATTTTGCTGAAGTTGCTTGATATGTGACCAGCTGAATACATTATTGTATGATCGGATGAAAAACAAATGATTGCTTGACAAAACTGATTACTTCAGTCGCACCAAAAAAGGGCAGGAATGGGGGGAAGGAGTCGTATTGTTTGGTAAATAAGCTCCTTTGTTTGTTCTGATGTACAGTGGGTCCTACCATTCATTTGTCCATCTGTCTAATCCTAGGGTTGCCACCTCAGCCATGTTTTCCTGGACACTTATGAGTTACACATGCTGCAGGGTGTGCAGGGAGGAACATGTATTGTGTTTCTGGACAGCACTATTCATAGTCCTCCCTGCACACCCTGCAGCATGTGTAACTTATAAGTGTTCTGTATTTTAAAGGATGGGTGGCAACCCTATCTAATCCTGCCATAGTATAATTAATGACTGGTGTCAAGCACTAAATGCTGGATTTTATTCATACAGGAGTTGTATATGTTCTTTTAACAATGAAAAATAAGTTCTTTTAATGTTTCAAATCCTATAATGTCAGATTTTTGTTAATATGAATTGTCTATAATAGCTGTTCCTATTGGAAATAATGGTAACAAATTTGAATCCAATATTCGTCCTGCATGGACGAAATTCAGCTGAACCGAATGCTTAAAGGGACAGTATACTGTAAAATAGTTTTTCCCTTAATGTGTTTCCAATGACTTTTTTTTACCAAGCAATACAAAGGGATTTGCAGCTGAGTGGATTAGGCTAGTAACATGAAAATGTTGCCAATCGTAAATGGTATCAATAAGGAAATATATAATGCTATCCTTATTACTTAGTTAGTCCTTTAAGGCAACATAAATCATAAGAGAGCTGTCAGTGTACTGGAGCGGTCATAGAACAAATGTATACTTGATACACTGAAGGCACATATACCTAGTAAGCAAAAGAAGTAAAGTTGGTACATTTCGTAACAAGTAGTGATAATTGATGGTATGTTATGTAACAAGTCCGTGTATAACAACATCAAAGCCAAAAAGAAAGTGGTAATGTTACCTTGTACACCTTGCAGCAGGCCTCCTTATATTGATCACCGCTGAAAAGTTCTCTGTGGAAGACGCCAGGCAGACAGGATGGATGTACAGTTTGTTTGTTTCGGGTTCCCCTTGAGCCCTGCTGTACCCTGTCTTTTTAATGGATGAACCAATAAAGTTTGTATTTTACCCTCACACAGCTTGCGTTTTCAGCTTTTGCCGTACAGGTAACTTGTTGCTCTATTGGACATTCGTTTTTTTAACAGTTGCAGAGTATAAAATGTATGATAATGTATTATTTGTGTATATGAATTAGCTGGTTTTGGGTTTTGAAGCCACAACCTAATAAAATGGGTTGAGTTTGTATGTAATATACAATCTCATTACTTTATCACTTTGTGTACAGATAAATGCTTCTATATCTTATATCTGTCCATAAACCAACGACCAATACTTGGAGAGAACAATGGGAAATTAACATTTTATTACCTTATCTCTATACCCCACTGGGAGTGTAATTTCTTCTGCTGACTGTGTTTGCACAGCTTATCTATAGCCTGGCCCCAGTGGCGTAGCGTGGCTTGTCAGCGCCCAGGGCAAGGCAAGAATTGCGCCCCCCTAACCCATTAGCACTGTCTGAGTCTCTTCCACCAGTACAGTAGGGATTGGCAAATTTGCTTTGAATCTAGCCAGCTCAACAACTTAGGAGACAGGTTTTTGTTTTAAAACAAACAAAGCTTTATTTTTAACAACAAAAATATATAATATATATAGAATTGTAAACTCTACATTCATCCTTAAAAATTAGGATTCAATATGGTTGCAGACAGCCATTACTTTATCATACATTGTACATTATAGAACTTAACAATTACATTTTTTTTTTTTTGGTTTAATATTGAAACATAGGATTTCATTTTTAAAATACATCTGAGCCAGCATGCCAGAGTGTGAGAGTGATCTATGCTGCTTTAAAGTGAAAACCGGTTAATTTTTGTTTTCAAATTAATTTTTAACCTGGGTTAAACATACAAGATGTAGATCATCTACATCTTGTATGTTTTTACCCAGGTTAAAAATTAATTTGAAATAAAATAATCGGCTTTCACTTTAATCAGCATAGATCACTCTCACACTCTGGCATGCTGGCTGGCTCTAACTCTGGGTCCTTTGGAAGTTGTAACTTGGCTGGCTCGCTCACAGTGACTCTGGGTCCTTTGGAAGTTGTAACTTGGCTGGCTGGCTCAGAGTGACTCTGGGTCCTTTGGAACTTGGCTGGCTGGCTGGCCCTGGGACGTCACCTGGGTAATGGTAGAGGCTAAGCTACATTTTGTGCGTGTTGCTATTTCCAATCCCCATTCCCCAGGGCCCAGGCAAAAACAGCAACAGGTCCTATAATAATTTAATTATAATTCTGTCTGGCAGTGGCACTGGTGGTCTGGTCCTGATACGGACCCGGTGATGAGTTCGGTAATTTTGGTTGACACTATTTACCTTATCGTTGCAGGCGTGGCGTGCTAGTCAGTCTGACTCCACTCTGGCTCTGCTGCTCTGACTTCTTCCTCCCTCCTGACATGTGCACTGGGAGTAGGAGTGGACCATGCTAACTAGTGACGTAAATGCTAGTCTAGCGTCAAGTAACGATCGGATAGGATTACACTCATAAATTATGATAATTAAATCATTACACAGCACGTCTTGACTTCAGTGTAGTAGACAGTTCACTTGAGAGACAGAACGGCTGGGCGCAGGCGCCTGTCAGATTTTTTAGCCTCCCTGTAGCGCCCCTGGGAGTGGGACTGTGACGGTCTACTGTCTTGAGATGGTGGGGACTGGGGAGACTGGGAGCCAAGCATTTTGCGCCCCTCAGAATTATGCGCCCGGGGCGACCGCCCCTGTGGCCCCCCCCATGCTACGCCACTGCCTGGCCCTAAGGCCAGAAACTTTCAGAATAGATGGGGATACCATAGGCTATATCAACTATTTAAAATGCCAATATAAGGGTAAAGCAGCCACTTTTAAAAAATGTAATGCACTCCAACAGGTAAAGTGGATTATTGGGAACAAATTAAAGGGGAGAAATTTTTTGAGCCCATGCAAATGTCTTATAAGAGCTGCAAAACACTAGGAAACCAATGAATATTTACCCGCTTCAATGTCACAAAGAGTAGTAAAAATAATTAAAAATACAACAAACATAAAATATCTGCATTAATAGTAATCCTATCACAAAACATCTGTTTTCATACTCAATTTATTTGATATCTGCATTTTTCAATTAGCTCAGGCAAATCATAATCTGTAAGACCTTGACATCAACAAACCCAATAGCCAAACAAAATAAATCTATTTGCTACTGCCAAGAGATCATTATTTATATGATGACTACATGAAAGCTCTAAGGACATTTTAAGGAAGTATTATGATATATTTTTAGTTTTAGTTGGTGATGAAGGCTTCTTTAGAAGCCAAAATGATTGCCTGGGGTTGCCAATTCTCTTGTTCAAAGGAGAATTGACTGGTATTTAGGGGCTTGGACTGACCTTGTTAGGTGGGATCAAACTGATGTACTTCAGGAAAGTCTTCTTCTGTGAAAAACACAATGAAGCTAAAAGAAGCTACTCCCAGGCAGTAACCAGGCCATAGAACAAGCCACTGAGCTGTTGTTCATTCCTGGCAGACTGCTTCTCTTTCTGTTTGTATTTTTATTATGACCCTGGGGAAAGTCTCCCTAAGAATGATGGGGGAAACCAGATGTGGACTCCTTGCCCAATGTGTTTAGAGGGATATGGATGCACCTCACTGACGAGGCTCAAAGGAGGCCAAAATGATTGTCTGGGGTTGCCTTTACCCTTGTTTAGAGAAGATTTCCCTGGTATTTTGCAGTTGAACTGACCTTGTTAGGTGGGAACAGGCTGATATACTTCAGGAAAGTTCTCCTCTGTGAAAGGCACAATTGAGCTAAAAGATGCTACTCCCAGGCGGTAACCAGGCCATAGAACAAGCCACTGAGCTGTTGTTCGTTCCTGGCAGACTGCTTCCCTTTCTGTTTGTACTTCTTTAGAGTATTCAGACCCATAAAAAGCTAGCTTTAGCTAGAAGTTTACGGACCAGTCTCATTTTGTGCCATATGCCTACAATTTTATCATTTGATCACTGTTGCCATAGTGATCATCTGGTAGCCACCTTGGCACATGACATCCTATTTCATAGGAGAAAAGTGTTTAAGCAGAGCGCTGGTTTATAAACAGGATACCACACAACTTACAAGTAAGAAAAGATCCTTCTATCTTTTCAAAAATGTAGTAAGAATTATGGTGATAGTAAGTGCGCTAAAAGAAAGCTAAAGGTATCCAATATTATCCGGTATTAAAAAGATATGTATAAAAGTGGAAAGTGTGATAAATGTGTATAATTCACAGTCAAAAATAAAAAAGGGGGTGTGAGGGGAAAAAAAGGGGTCTATGCAAAAAAATGACAGTGTCCGCAAAAAATAAGTGATATTGTATCTTGGGAAGAACTAATATAATCTTCTAATCATGATGTGCTAAAAATTCAAAATATGTAACAATAAGTGATGTGTCTATATATTGGTGTAATAATATCAAACTTTAGATAGTGTATGTGGGAAAAAAAACAATACGTTAAATTGTAACGAAAAAACTATAATATCCAAAAAATTATAATATCCAAAAAATTATGCAGCCTAAATCATATATCAAAAATATTTATTTATACACACTCACAAGCAAATAGAAGGGGACGTCTCCCCTAATAAAAAAGTAATAAAAACAGATTTAAGCAAGTAGAAATTCAATTCTAAAAAAGCAGACTTTGCTGAGAAAATGTGTTAAAAAATCCACAATATTGTGCAGAGAGAGACAGTTCCTTATAGCATCCGAACCTTTCGTTGTTGCTTTATAGGTAGATTTTACTGACCAAGTTCAGGATTTAGAAAAAGTGTAGGCTCCTTATAGTACTATACAGTCATTCAACTTTATTGGACTTATTGCTTTAGGATACTTTCTACTTACTTCACCACCCGTGTGGCAACGATATCACCTGTACAGCTCCAAGTATCCAAACTGAGTCAGTGCGCCGCGTGTATCTCGGCGTCTGACGTCATCGGCAAACTTCAGCCGCTGTCACCGTAATAGTTGGCTTTTCTGGATATTATAATCCTAGGTGGTTTTGGAGATAATCACTTCTTGTATTTCCAACAGAGATAGTTCCCTGCACTTAGTGCTAATTGCACGCAGGAAAAAGATGGATGTTGAGAAATGTAAATAGCCCGGGTTAAAGTTGAAAAAATCCTTAAATATAGAATGTCCTCATTCAAGTAGTAATGTCAGATAACACAGCCACTCAGATCAACGCGTTTCGCTCGCCAGGGAGCTTTTTCAAGATAGACTTTCCACTTTTATACATATCTTTTTAATACCGGATAATATTGGATACCTTTAGCTTTCTTTTAGCGCACTTACTATCACCATAATTCTTATCCTATTTCATAGGGAAATCTCCTCTTCCAAATAAAGGTTTGCATGTTCCATTTTAGCGCTTAGTTTGAGTGCAGTTAGTGTAAGGCCCTTTTCTGCAGTTCTATGGACAGTATTTGAATTGGGTTTACAATACTTCTCTACTGAATCACAGAACAAAAGAACATGGTTTGTATCTATAATTGACTTTTAGTAAGTGCAGTTTTTAAATATACAGATAATTGTCTACAGTATGCATTGTGACATATGTTTTGTATTTGGAAATTGATCCATTGAAAGAGCCTCTGCAATAATTTACAGTATATTATCTAGACATGTGCAACGCTAAAAAATTAGTTTAGTTTTGTTTTCATTACTTAAATAAATAATTTTGTTTCGGCAAATTAGTTTAGTTAAGTTTAAAAAAAAAAAAAAATTCAGCAAATTAGTTTCCGTACTTTATTCATATTCATTATTCTATTCTAAAGTTTAGAATAGAATAATGCATATGAATAAAGAATGGATCCGAAAAAACTATTTAAATTAACTTAACATAACTAATATAACGCCGATTGCCGAAACAAAATGATCTGAAACAGCCCCCACAACCTCCATCGCAGACACTAAATAAAGCTTTTAACCCCTAAACCACCGTCCCCCCAAATCGCCAACACTAACTAAACCTATTAGCCCTAAACCACCACCCCCCACATTAACTAAACCTATTAACCCCTAAACCGCTGTTCCCCGACATCACCAACACTAACTAAACTTATTAACCCCTAAACCGCAGTTCCCCGATATCGCTGAGACTAACACTAAACCTATTAAACCCTAAACTGCAGTTCCCAGACATCGCCAACACTAACTAAAACACTAAATAAACCTATTAACCCCTAAACCACCGTTCCCAAAAATCACCAACACTAACTGAACCTATTAACCTCTAAACCGCAGTTCCCCGACATCACTGAAACAAACTAAAGCTATTAATCCCTAAACCGCAGTTCCCTGACATCACAAATACTAACTAAACCTATTAACCACTAAAGCGCAGTTCCCCGACATCGACGACACTAACGAAACCTATTAACCCCTAAACCACAGTTCCCTCACATCGCAGACACTAACGAAACCTATTGACCCCTAAACCGCTGTACACCGACATAGCCAACACTAACTAAAACACTAAATAAACCTACTGACCCCTAAACCGCCGTACACCCACAAGGCCAACACTAACTAAACCTATTAACCCCTAAACTGCCGCCCTCCACATTGCAACAGTTATGTTAAGTTTAAAAAAAATGAGTTATGCTAAGTTAAATTTTTTCAGGACCGTTCGTTATTTCGGATCCACTCTTTATTCATATTCAGTATTTTATTCTTAAGTTTAGAATAGAATAATGCATATGAATAAAGAATTGATCCGAAAAAAATGATTTAACTTAACATAAATAATATATTGCTGATTGCCGAAACAAAATTATCTAAAACCGCCGTGACCACCCACATCGCCGACACTAAATAAAGCTATTACCCCTAAACTGCCATCTACCCAAAATTAACTAAACCTATTAACCCCTAAACCACCACCCCCCACATCACCAACACTAACTAAACCTATAACCCCTAAACCGCAGTTCCCAGACATCGCCGGCACTAACTAAACCTATTAACCCCTAAACCGCAGTTCCCCGACACTAACTAAAACACTAAATAAACCTATTAACCCCTAAACTGCCGTTCCCAAAAATTGGCAACACTATCTGAACCTATTAACCCCCAAACCGCAGTTCCCCGACACTAACTAAACCTATTAACCCCTAAACCACAGTTCTCCAACATCGCTGACACTAACGAAACCTATTAACCCCTAAACCACAGTTCCCCGACATTGCCGACACTAACGAAACCTATTAACTCCTAAACCCCTAATTTAAACACTAAGGCCTAGATTTGGAGTTTGGCGTTAGCCGTGAAAACCAGCGTTAGAGGCTCCTAACGCTGGTTTTAGGCTACCGCCGGTATTTGGAGTCAGTGATTAAAGGGTCTAACGCTCACTTTTCAGCCGCGACTTTTCCATACTGCAGATCCCCTTACGTCAATTGCGTATCCTATCTTTTCAATGGGATCTTTCTAACGCCGGTATTTAGAGTCGTTTCTGAAGTGAGCGTTAGAGCTCTAACGACAAAACTCCAGCCGCAGGAAAAAAGCAGGAGTTAAGAGCTTTCTGGGCTAATGCCGGTTCATAAAGCTCTTAACTACTGTACCCTAAAGTACACTAACACCTATAAACTACCTATGTACCCCTAAACCGAGGTCCCCCCACATCGCCGCCACTCGATTACATTTTTTTAACCCCTAATCTGCCGACCGCCACCTACGTTATACTTATGTACCCCTAATCTGCTGCCCCTAACCCCGCCGACCCCTGTATTATATTTATTAACCCCTAACCTGCCCCCCACAACGTCGCCGCCAGCTACTTACAATAATTAACCCCTAATCTGCCGACCGCAAAGCGCCGCCACCTACGTTATCCTTATGTACCCCTAATCTGCTGCCGCTAACACCGCCGACCCCTATATTATATTTATTAACCCCTAATCTGCCCCCCTCAACGTCGCCGACACCTGCCTACACTTATTAACCCCTAATCTGCCGAGCGGACCTGAGCGCTACTATAATAAAGTTATTAACCCCTAATCCGCCTCACTAACCCTATCATAAATAGTATTAACCCCTAATCTGCCCTCCCTAACATCGCCGACACCTAACTTCAATTATTAACCCCTAATCTGACGACCGGAGCTCACCGCTACTATAATAAATGGATTAACCCCTAAAGCTAAGTCTAACCCTAACACTAACACCCCCCTAACTTAAATATAATTTAAATCTAACGAAATTAATTAACTCTTATTAAATAAATTATTCCTATTTAAAGCTAAATACTTACCTGTAAAATACATCCTAATATATCTACAATATAAATTATAATTATATTATAGCTATTTTAGGATTAATATTTATTTTACAGGCAACTTTGTAATTATTTTAACCAGGTACAATAGCTATTAAATAGTTAAGAACTATTTAATAGTTACCTAGTTAAAATAATAACAAAATTACCTGTAAAATAAATCCTAACCTAAGTTATAATTAAACCTAACACTACCCTATCAATAAACTAATTAAATAAAATACCTACAATTACCTACAATTAACCTAACACTACACTATCAATAAATAAATTAAATACAATTGCTACAAATAACTACAATTACATAAACTAACTAAAGTACAAAAAATAAAAAAGAACTAAGTTACAAAAAATAAAAAAATATTTACAAACATAAGAAAAATATTACAACAATTTTAAACTAATTACACCTACTCTAAGCCCCCTAATAAAATAACAAAGACCCCCAAAATAAAAAAATTCCCTACCCTATTCTAAATTAATAGAGTTAAAAGCTCTTTTACCTTACCAGCCCTGAACAGGGCCCTTTGCGGGGCATGCCCCAAGAAAATCAGCTCTTTTGCCTGTAAAAAAAAAACATACAATACCCCCCCCAACATTACAACCCACCACCCACATACCCCTAATCTAACCCAAACCCCCCTTAAATAAACCTAACACTAAGCCCCTGAAGATCTTCCTACCTTGTCTTCACCATTCAGGTATCACCGATCCGTCCTGGCATCCGGTGCTGAAGAGGTCCAGAAGAGGCTCCAAAGTCTTCCTCCTATCCGGCAAGAAGAGGACATCCGGACCGGCAAACATCTTCATCCAAGCGGCATCTTCGATCTTCTTCCATCCGGTGCGGAGCGGGTCCATCTTGAAGCAGCCGACGCGGATCCATCCTCTTCTTCCGGGGTCTCCCGACGAATGACGGTTCCTTTAAGGGACGTCATCCAAGATGGCGTCCCTCGAATTCCGATTGGCTGATAGGATTCTATCAGCCAATCGGAATTAAGGTAGGAATATTCTGATTGGCTGATGGAATCAGCCAATAAGAATCAAGTTCAATCCGATTGGCTGATCCAATCAGCCAATCAGATTGAGCTCGCATTCTATTGGCTGTTCCGATCAGCCAATAGAATGCGAGCTCAATCTGATTGGCTGATTGGATCAGCCAATCGGATTGAACTTGATTCTGATTGGCTGATTCCATCAGCCAATCAGAATTTTCCTACCTAAATTCCGATTGGCTGATAGAATCCTATCAGCCAATCAGAATTCGAGGGACGCCATCTTGGATGACGTCATTTAAAGGAACCTTCATTCGGACTTAGGACGTCGGAAGAAGAGGATGGATCCTCGCTGGAGGTCTTCAAGATGGAGCCGCTCGTCATCAGATGGAAGAACATAGAAGATGCGGCTTGGATGAAGATGTTTGCCGGTCCGGATCTACTCTTCTGCCCGGATAGGATGAAGACTTCTGCCCGAAGATGGATTTCTTCAGCCGCCGCTTGGATCAAGACTTCAGCCGGAGGATGGACGTCACTCTTCAGCCCCCGCTTGGGCTTGGATGAAGACTTCGGAGGCTCTTCTGGACCGATCGGTGAACCCGTTGTGGTGAAGACAATGTAGGGAGATCTTCAGGGGCTTAGTGTTAGGTTTATTTAAGGGGGGTTTGGGTTAGATTAGGGGTATGTGGGTGGTGGGTTGTAATGTTGGGGGGGGTATTGTATGTTTTCTTTTTACAGGCAAAAGAGCTGAATTCTTTGGGGCATGCCCCACAAAAAGCCCTTTTAAGGGCTGGTAAAAGAGCTTTGAACTTTTTTAATTTAGAATAGGGTAGGGCATTTTTTTATTTTTGGGGTCTTTGTTATTTTATTAGGGGGCTTAGAGTAGGTGTAATTAGCTTAAAATTGTTATAATATTTTTCTAATGTCTGTAAATATGTTTTTTTTTTTGTAACTTAGTTCTTTTTTATTTTTTGTACTTTAGTTAGTTTATTTAATTGTATTTATTTGTAGGTATTGTATTTAATTAATTTATTGATAGTGTAGTGTTAGGTTTAATTGTAGATAATTGTAGGTATTTTATTTAATTTATTTATTGATAGTGTAGTGTTAGGTTTAATTGTAACTTAGGTTAGGATTTATTTTACAGGTAATTTTGTAATTATTTTAATTGAAATACATTTTTATTAACTTTTCATTGGACATATTACATAATATATCAAACAGTTAAAGATGGACAGGATTATACAGTAAGATCCTCAATACATAGCCCAGAAGTTCTTTATACAGCGTCCTCCAAACTAGATTGTAAAGGCTCTATTCCATCACATCTTTACATGACCAATAACTTAGGTTTATGCATAATATTCATAACATACTTAACTCATAAAAACTTCCCATACCCCCTCCCCCCCCCCAGGTGCTTTCTCCAAGTTGAATCAATGGGCTTATAACAAAGGCTAGCTAGGTAATTTGTTTCTTTTCAGATATTTAGGCGTCAGGCGTCTGGGATTCTCCGCTACGTCTTCTTTGAGCCTGCCTCAACCCCTCCTCTATTCCTATCTATCCTTACCTAAGGACCTATAAGTAGTTATCTTTTCTCAGAATCCAATAAAACCATACCTTTTGAAACTGCTCACTGGTTCCCTGAGACCATGCCGCTAACTCTGACATTGTATAAGTATCTGTTATTTTGTCTAGTATCTCTCTCCAACTAGGTGCCCCCACCTTCCAATGTCTAGCTATACAGATTCGTAAACATGTGCTAACATTTTTAATTAAAGTATTGGTTGCTGAATTAAGCGTTCTTATCTTTTCGTTTAAGAGTGCCTGGGCTATCGTCAATGTAATATTTTCATCTAGTAAGTTGCTGAGTAGTTCCGATAGTATCACAAACTGAAAATTTATGTGTAAGAGTGGAACACAACTGCAGTCTACTAATAATATGTATGTTACACTGGACTGTCTGAAACCTCTATTACTGGAAAGGTTTCCTTCAGACTAGTGAATAAAGGTATTTATATATCATGGTATGAAATCATATTCAGCAACAAAGTGAATAAGGGAATACTGTTAATATCACCCTCAGATAGAAACAGTAAGGATAACAGGATAAAGATTGAGACAGGCAGGCACACAGCTTCAGAGTACATAACAAGGTAAAGTTGCAGTTCAGGTTAAGGATAATGCATACAGTTCATCTCATAAAAACAAGTTAGAGAAGTAAGTCGTATGAGAATAGATGTTAGCTGTAACTTGTACCTTGATAGGGATAGGAGCCAGGAGAGCTAGCAGCGGTACCTCTGTAGCAGTGTCTGAGAGGATTAGATGAGTCCGGAACGGGACCGGAAGTGACGTCATGCTGGGTAGCGTAACCTGCTGGAACAGACTGACAGGCTGGGAGAATGCACAGAGGGTATGAGCTGCGGCAAAAAATGAAAGCAGCAAGAGGATTAGCAAACACACTGAAGGTACTTAACCCCACATAAGAGAGAGAGTGAAGAGTAATAAGGCGAATCCAATGATGAATTTGAAGATTAGGAAAAGGCTCAGAAACTCCTTAATAAGAAGTTGTGTAGCAAGGTGTATAGGCAGGCAATCCTCTCTGTAGCGAAGATCATCAATACTGAGCAAGGAGTGACAGGTGAGCGGCACTCTTAAGGAAGGAGGAACGAATCAGAAAATAGTGGGTGTAGCTAGGAGAAAAAAGGGGTTTGAACAGGCAGAACCTGACAGAACTCCCTCCTCAAGGACGCTGTTCCACAGCGGCAGGACGAGGCCTGTCGGGATGGCGACGATGAAACTGGGACAAAAGTCTAGGCGAGTTGAGATTAGAAAAAGGTTCCCAGGAATCCTCATCACTCGAATAATTTTTCCACCTGACCAAGTACTGTAGAACACCCCTGGAGATCCTGGAGTCCAGTATGGATTCAACTTCGTACTCATCAGTTGCGAGAGGTAGGGTTGCAGGAGGTAGAAGAACTTGAGCATCCCTTATGGGAACATAAGGTTTTAACAGGGAAACGTGGAACGTAGGATGGATCTTCAGAGAGCTTGGGAGGCATAGTTTGACAGCATTGGCATTAATAACTCTTTGGACTGGAAAGGGTCAAATGAAGAGACTGGCCATCTTTTTGGAAGGAACTTGTAATCTTAAGTTTCTAGTAGAAAGCCATACTAAATCACCAACAGAATAGTCAGGTGATTTGCGTCTTCTAAGGTCAAATTAATGTTTTTGGGTATCCTGGGCCTTACGAATGTTCTCCTGAATGACATTGAAATTCTCCTGCAGAGAATTATGGAGCTGTTCCAGCGTAGGAGAATCCGATGAAGCAAGGGATGAGAAAGTCAAGGTGGGATGGTAGGCATAGTTTGCGAAGAAGGGTGTCATTTTAGTAGAAGCATTGGTTAGGTTATTGTAGGCAAACTCAGCCATAGAGAGATAATTCAACCAATCGTTCTGCTGATAGGAACAATAACATCTGAGGTAGTGTTCGAGCCATTGGTTTAACCTCTCTGACTGCCCATTAGTTTGGGGATGAAATGCTGTAGAGAAACGATGTTCCATATTAATCAATTTACATAATTTACTCCAAAATTTTGAGGTAAATTGTGTACCCCTGTCAGACGTCAAAATAGATGGTATCCCATGCAACTTAATAATATGGTCAATGAACAGGGTGGCGGTTTCAGAGGAAGTCGGGAGCTTATGGAAAGGGATGAAGTGAGCCATTTTAGTGAATAAATCAATGACCACGAGAATAGTTGTTTGATTTTTTGATAGTGGTAAATCCATGATAAAATCCATGGATACATGTTGCCAAGGCTGTTTGGGGACTGGTAAAGGCATAAGCAAGCCAAATGGGGGTTTTCTTTCTGGTTTGCAAGTGACACAAGTCCTGCAACTGGCAATATGTTCAGATATGGAAGTTTTCATGTGTGGCCACCAATAGGTACGGGAGACAAGATCCATAGTACGTTGAAGACCTGGGTGTCCAGCAAGGGGACTATCATGGCAGATATGTATAATTTGTTTCCTCAAGGAGGGTGGTATGAAGATTTTCTCACCAAAGTAATAAATGCCATGAATCTTGGTTAAAGTTGGTTCAGGTGGAGTTGAGTGTTCCCTGCAGTAGTTGCGGAGGTCAGACAAAATCGGGGAAGTGAAACCAATGAAGAAGAAAGTGAGGGGGCGCCCTAAGTGTGAGTATGTAGATATAACCAAATAATAATATATTTATCTAGAAATTATTAGATAATATTAACAAATTTTGAAATAAAGTAATATATCATAACAATATACAGTGTTCGCCAAAAAAAATATGGTACAAAATTATATATCATACAATGTGCAATATTAGCCGGTGTAAACCAATAACAATGTGATACAAAGTAATACAAATAATATATATAGACAAACAAAGTGACAATAAGGTGAAAGTCTCTATTGAGGAAGGAGGCAGCTATCTGTGATGATCCAGGCCAGGATCCAGGAGCAGCAATCTATGAAAAGAAAAAACAGAAGCGCCACATGGCCCAATATTGTTTGGTCCGGAACTAGTAGAACTTAAAGTAATGAGTAAACTCACATTTAGTAGAGCACCTCAATTAGTGCTAAAAATGCGGTCTGGGATCTATTCAGTCACCCAGAAGACCAACTTCCTGCACAGGAGCTGATATCTGTATAGTCAGAAAGGAGACACAGGTGCCTATATGGCCTAGTATTGTTGGTACAAAGATGTAAATACAAGCAAAGAGAGGAGTGGTACTCACAATGGATAAAGCACCTCTTGTGATGCTATAGAGGCATGAAGGGATTAATTCAGTCACCCAACAGACTTGTGGCCAGACATCCAAGTGGATTCAGAGAAGTAGATGGATCCCACAGTGAGCCAGAGGGAGATGTTCCTCAGGAGAAGGATAAACAATATATCTTAGAAGCTGTCAGTTTAGCTCTGTTGAAAAGGTTGCTGGAAAGCCCACTGAAAGTGGGAAATAAGACACTCCCCCTTCTTTTGCATATGAAAAGACCCTTTACACAAACAGGAGCAAGCTGGAGAAGGTAGCTGACGGTATTCACATAAAACTTTGGGGCTTGGTTAGGAGTCTGAGTCCTTACGGGGGCTGAACTCTGTAGATATGTTGGGGATCTGCGGAACTTCCCCTGCTTAAGACGATTAAGCAGCCTAAATCCTATACTTTGCCGGACACTTCTATGCTTCTACCAGACTGCATCAGTCGGATGCAATATCATGGAGATCAGCAACCTTTTCAACAGAGCTAAACTGACAGCTTCTAAGATATATTGTTTATCCTTCTCCTGAGGAACATCTCCCTCCGGCTCACTGTGGGATCCATCTACTTCTCTGAATCCACTTGGATGTCTGGCCACAAGTCTGTTGGGTGACTGAATTAATCCCTTCATGCCTCTATAGCATCACAAGAGGTGCTTTATCCATTGTGAGTACCACTCCTCTCTTTGCTTGTATTTACATCTTTGTACCAACAATACTAGGCCATATAGGCACCTGTGTCTCCTTTCTGACTATACAGATATCAGCTCCTGTGCAGGAAGTTGGTCTTCTGGGTGACTGAATAGATCCCAGACCGCATTTTTAGCACTAATTGAGGTGCTCTACTAAATGTGAGTTTACTCATTACTTTAAGTTCTACTAGTTCCGGACCAAACAATATTGGGCCATGTGGCGCTTCTGTTTTTTCTTTTCATAGATTGAAACCAATGAAACATCGTGGAGAAACTATGTCCTTTCTGGCTGGGATGTGAGTTGGTCGTTCTGGTAACCGGGAAAGAGCATCAGCTTTGATGTTTTTATTAGCTGGTCTGTAAATAATTACGAAGTTGAAGCGGTCAAAGTACAGACTCCAACGAACCTGTCTAGCGGATAAAGTTTTATTAGATTGTAAATACTGGAGGTTCTTGTGATCCGTGTAGATATTAATTGGAAGAGTGGTGCCTTCGAGGAGGTGTCTCCAGTGTTCAAGGGAGCGTCGGATGGCTAATAACTCCTTATCACCAATGGCATAATTTTGTTCGGCAGGTGTCATTAATTTGGAAAAGTAGGAAATTGGATGGAGAGGATCAGTTAAAGATTTTTGTTGTGAGAGAACTGCTCCAATGGCGAAATCGGAAGAGTCAACTTCCAGGGTGTATTGATAGGAAGGGTTGGGAAATTGGAGGATAGGTGCAGAAGTAAATCTGGATTTCAAATAGCGGAATGCTTGCTCAGCATCTGAGCCCCATGAAAAAGATGTTGTAGAACCAGTTAAAACTGTGAGTGGTTTTACAATTTTAGAGAACCCCTTGATAAATTTCCTATAATAGTTTGAAAAACCAAGGAAATGTTGCAGATCTTTTCTAGTCTTTGGTTGAGGCCAATCCAGAACAGCTTGAATTTTCTCTTTCTGCATTTGGATTCCAGAGGGAGAAATATCATATCCCAGAAAGGATACCTGTTTTGTGTGCAATTTGCATTTTTCCAATTTGGCGTACAATTTATGCGCTCTGAGTCGCGCAAGGACTTGTCGGACATGTCTGACGTGTTCTTCCAATGTTCTGGAATAGATGAGAATATCATCCAGATAGATAACAAGACAAATATCAAGGAGGTCTCGGAATACGTCATTAATGAAGTATTGAAAGGTAGCTGGGGCATTGCAGAGACCAAACGGCATTACGAGGTATTCGAACAATCCGTATCTGGTCCTGAATGCCGTCAGCCATTCATGTCCCTCTTTAATTCTGACGAGATTATACGCCCCTCTCAAGTCAAGTTTCGTAAAAACAGTAGCTTCTGAAAGCCTCTCAATCATCTCTGGGATTAAGGGCAAGGGATAACGGTTCTTAACCGTGCATTTATTTAGTTCACGATAGTCTATGATAGGTCTGAGGCTGGTATCTTTGTTACGAACAAAAAAGAATCCAGCCCCTGCAGGAGAAGTTGATGGCCTAATGAAGCCTTTCTTTAAGTTCTCGTCAAGATAGACTTTGAGATGTTCCAATTCAGGATTGCTTAGGGGGTAAAGGTGTCCAACAGGTATGCGGGCACCAGGAAGGAGATCGATAGGGCAGTCATACGCCCTATGAGGTGGTAAGTTCTCTGCCTCGATCTTACTAAATACATCCTTAAATTCTATATACTGAGAGGGTAAGTCCTCAGAATGAGTAGTAGTGTGCAACAAAACAGGACTAGGGAAACATGTATCTTTGCAGTAAGTGGAACAAAACTTTATTTGAAAAGGGTGCCAAACAATAGTGGGGTTATGAAGTTGTAACCACTTCAGCCCCAAAACCAAACAAAAATGAGGAGAAGGTAGAACATCAAAAGAGAGCAATTCAGAATGTCCAGATATATCAAGCAGTAGAGGTACGGTTTCATGTGTTATAGGGCCGGAAAACATGAGTGAACCGTCTAAGATTCTGATAGGTATGGGAATAGTTTTCTTTATTAAAGGTATGTTTTCTCTAATGCAAAAGTCCCGGTCCATGTAATTCCCTGAAGCACCAGAGTCGAGAATGGCGTCACTGATCCTCACTTGACTTCGCTCCAGCTGTAAGGAGACAGACAGAGTACAGTAAGAAAGTTGTTCAGGGGAAGGTAAAGATGTAAATACATGAGTGGACTTACATTTTTTATTTTTCAAGAGTAGAGAACACTCCTGTACAGCATGAGTTGGGCTAGCGCAGTACATGCATAGATTCCTTATACGTCTGCGTTGTTTCTCTTCCTGAGAGAGGGGACCTCTGAGGAAGCCAATCTCCATGGGTTCCACAGGGGGTTTTGTAGGAGGCACAGTGCTTGAGGCAGTAGTGGAATAAGTGAGTTTAGGTTTTAGGTCTGTGGCATACTTTTCAGCCTTCCTTTCCCGCAACCGGCGGTCTATCTGGATAGCTGTTTTCATAAAAGATTCTAGGGTTGTAGGCAGTTCAATTCTGGCAAATTCGTCTTTTAAAGACTCTGAAAGTCCCAACCGAAATTGATTTCGGAGGGCGACTGGGGTCCAGAGAGCATCCGTGGCGAACTGTTTAAAGTCCGTAATATAGTCTTCCACGGGTCTCTTTCCTTGTTTTAGACTCCTCAGACTCATCTCAGCAGTAAGCTGAACATCCGTGTCCTGGAACATTTCATCCATACTGGTAAAGAAATCCACAAGAGATCCCAGTATGGGATCCTGATTCTCTATGAATTTATCAGCCCAGTTCCTTGGATCCCCCCTGAGAAAGGAGATTGTGGTGAGGACCTTCACTCTCTCAGTGGGGTAAGTCCTAGGTTTCATCGAAAACAATAGGAGGCAGGCATTTTTAAATTGCCTATAGGCTTTTCTATTTCCACAGAAGAGATCTGGAAGGGAGACTTGAGGTTCAATAACACTTTCAGTCTGGTTCCCCTTTACAGAAATAGACTCTGAAATAACTTTTCTTAGAGCAGCATTCTCAATTTGCACATCATGCAGGCCTTGTGCAAGTTGATCAACCTTTTGACTTAGGTTATAGACTAACTGACTTAGGTCTGCTGGTTCCATGTTTTTTTTTTTGGGCTCAGTATTATATCACAAACTGAAAATTTATGTGTAAGAGTGGAACACAACTGCAGTCTACTAATAATATGTATGTTACACTGGACTGTCTGAAACCTCTATTACTGGAAAGGTTTCCTTCAGACTAGTGAATAAAGGTATTTATATATCATGGTATGAAATCATATTCAGCAACAAAGTGAATAAGGGAATACTGTTAATATCACCCTCAGATAGAAACAGTAAGGATAACAGGATAAAGATTGAGACAGGCAGGCACACAGCTTCAGAGTACATATAAGGTAAAGTTGCAGTTCAGGTTAAGGATAATGCATACAGTTCATCTCATAAAAACAAGTTAGAGAAGTAAGTTGTATGAGAATAGATGTTAGCTGTAACTTGTACCTTGATAGGGATAGGAGCCAGGAGAGCTAGCAGCGGTACCTCTGTAGCAGTGTCTGAGAGGATTAGACGAGTCCGGAACAGGACCGGAAGTGACGTCACGCTGGGTAGCGTAACCTGCTGGAACAGACTGACAGGCTGGGAGAATGCACAGAGGGTATGAGCTGCGGCAAAAAATGAAAGCAGCAAGAGGATTAGCAAACACACTGAAGGTACTTAACCCCACATAAGAGAGAGAGTGAAGAGTAATAAGGCGAATCCAATGATGAATTTGAAGATTAGGAAAAGGCTCAGAAACTCCTTAATAAGAAGTTGTGTAGCAAGGTGTATAGGCAGGCAATCCTCTCTGTAGCGAAGATCATCAATACTGAGCAAGGAGTGACAGGTGAGCGGCACTCTTAAGGAAGGAGGAACAAATCAGAAAATAGTGGGTGTAGCTAGGAGAAAAAAGGGGTTTGAACAGGCAGAACCTGACAGATAGCTTCGTCCACAATGGTTGCACTTTAGTGCAGTCCCACCACATATGTCTATATGTCCCTCTTTCCTTACATCCCCTATAACAGGTCCCCGCATTTGCTGAAATAAAGTGTGCTGTCCGCTCAGGAGTGAGGTACCACCGGAACGCCACTTTCAGACAATTTTCTTTCATATCTGCACTTAGCAAACCCTTACCAGTTTCTAGTAGTATTTTGTCCCATTCTCCCTTTTCCCTTGTCTCACCTAAATCTATCTCCCATCTGTCCATCAGGGGTGACTTGGAGACAGTTCTTGATTCTTGAAGCAATATATATATTCGTGAGATCACGTGTTTCCCCCTAATGGGGATGTTACATAACTTTTCTAGCTGGGTCAGGGGTTGGCCAGATCCATGAGATAAATATTTAGTTATAGCTGACGAAATCTGTAGGTAGAGGAACCATTGTAGTGTGTATGGCTGGACTTTTTCTTTAATCTGATTAAATGTAAGTAAAGTGTTTTTGTCTAAAAAGTCTGCCACCCTATATAATCCCTTATTCTCACATTTCCCTACCAGCCTTCTAAGCTCCCGGGGTAACAAAAACTTCACAGGTATTAACAAGGAGCGGGAAGCATATAATCTTAATGTTTTTGTGAATTTGTGCCACAGCTGTATTGTCTCACATGTTATAGGTGATCTATATGTCAATGTTTTAGTTTTTAGAGCGGGGTCCCACAGAATATCTGCCGGATTTTCACACCCAGCCAAATCGGCCTCTATGCGTGGCCAAGTAATTTCCTTTAGATTTTTCTCCACAATAGTGGTTTGTGCCAACCTGGAGGCGTAATAATAGTCCACCAAGTTCGGGACTCCCACTCCCCCCACCTGCCTGTGTTGCTTTAGTATCCGCGCTGCTATTCTTGTTTTTCCATCCCCTCTTAGGAAACGCAACAATTCTACTTGTAAGGTATGTAAATCTGTTATGGGGACCGCAATCGGCAAAGTTCTAAAAAGGTACATAATCCGGGGGAGAACGTTCATTTTTATAGCTGATAGTCTCCCATACCACGAGAATCTACCCTTTTTCCAATTATTAAGGTCTTTCCTGATAGTTTTATAGAGGGGGACGTAATTTAGTCGGTATAGGTCTGAGAAATTCTCATTTAATTTCACCCCTAAATAGGTAATGTGGATTTTCGCCCATGTAATATTAAAATTCAATTCTATCGTTTTTTGGGTATGAGGAGGAAGGGAAATCGGGAGAGCCTCACTCTTGTCTAGATTAACTTTATATCCAGAAATCTCTGAGAACCTCCCTAGAGTGTCATATAAATTGGGTAAAGAAATCAGGGGTTTGGCCAACGTCAACAAGACGTCATCGGCGAACAACGTCAATTTATAGTTCCTTCCCGCCAAATGTATACCCTCTATCTCGCTTGACTGCCTGATGACCGCTGCCAATGGTTCAATGCAAATGGCAAATAAGAGCGGTGAAAGCGGGCACCCCTGACGAGTTCCATTTAAAATATCTATGGACCTCGAGGTGTATCCCGCAGCACCTACCACCGCCGTTGGATTGGAATAGATAGCTGTAAGAGCCTTTATAAATGCCCCCCGAAATCCCATTTTATCCAGGACCCCAAACATGTATCTCCAATCCACCCTATCAAACGCCATTTCCGCGTCGAGTGACAGTAACAATGCTGGCATCTGGGTTCTCTTTAGATAGTCCACTAGGGTCACTATTCTCCGCACATTGTCTGGGGCCTCTCGCTCTTTAATAAATCCCACCTGATCTTGATGGATCAGGGAGGGTAGAATCAATTTTAATCTGTTTGCAATAATTTTTGTAAAGATTTTGAGATCCGAATTTATCAACGAAATGGGCCTATAATTTTTGCAAAATTTGGAATTCTTTCCTACTTTAGGTATTACTACTATTTTAGCTTGCAACATTTCTTTAGGTAATTCCCCGCCTGCCAGGATTTCATTACAGAATGTTAGTAGGTGAGCTAACAAGTCTTTCCCGAACAGCTTGTAATATTCCCCAGTAAGGCCATCTGGGCCTGCTGCCTTCCCTGATTTCAAATCTTTAATGACCCCTAAAATTTCTATGGCTGTAACTTTTGCATTAAGTTGTTGAAGATCAGAGTCCTGGATTACTGGTAAATTAGCTTGCTGTAAAAAACTGTCTATCTGTGTAGTAATATCTCCCGGAGTCACCTTCCTCCCATCATACAATTCTTCATAATATTGAGCAAAAGTCTCAGTTATCTCCTGGGGATTTGAGGTGGACGCCCCACTAGACTTCTGTATAGAAGGAATAGCAAAGAATTTGGTTCTCTCCCTCAATTTAAATGCCAAATATTTGTCCGGCTTGTTTGCATAGATATAATAGTGGGCCCTCAACCTCAAAGCTGCGCGGATGGAGAATTCATTTAATATTTTAGTCAACTCCTGTCTTTTAGTCTGAAGAGACTTATATACCCTAACTGATAAGGTACGTCTATGCTCCCTCTCAAGTATCTCAACCTCTCCCTGAAGGGTGTTAACTAACTGTGTTGATTGTTTCAGCAGTATCAATTTCTCTTTAATAAATAACCCTCTTATAAAGGGTTTATGTGCCGCCCACGTTACCAAAGGGTTATTTGTGGACCCCACGTTTATTTGCCAATATTCCCTCAATGCTTTGGTAAGTCTTTCACGTATCTCTGGGTTTCTGAGAAGTGTTGGGCTATATGTCCACGACCTCTGTCTCATGAAATTTATGAGGCCCGAGAGCTCTAATGTTACCAGCGAATGGTCTGACCAAACACACGGTTGTGTATGTGATGATATCAAATTTGGGGCTAATATTTGGCTCACATACAGGGAGTACAGAATTATTAGGCAAGTTGTATTTTTGAGGATTAATTTTATTATATAACAACAACCATGTTCTCAATGAACCCAAAAAACTCATTAATATCAAAGCTGAATAGTTTTGGAAGTAGTTTTTAGTTTGTTTTTAGTTATAGCTATTTTAGGGGGATATCTGTGTGTGCAGGTGACTATTACTGTGCATAATTATTAGGCAACTTAACAAAAAACAAATATATACCCATTTCAATTATTTATTTTTACCAGTGAAACCAATATAACATCTCAACATTCACAAATATACATTTCTGACATTCAAAAACAAAACAAAAACAAATCAGTGACCAATATAGCCACCTTTCTTTGCAAGGACACTCAAAAGCCTGCCATCCATGGATTCTGTCAGTGTTTTGATCTGTTCACCATCAACATTGCGTGCAGCAGCAACCACAGCCTCCCAGACACTGTTCAGAGAGGTGTACTGTTTTCCCTCCTTGTAAATCTCACATTTGATGATGGACCACAGGTTCTCAATGGGGTTCAGATCAGGTGAACAAGGAGGCCATGTCATTAGATTTTCTTCTTTTATACCCTTTCTTGCCAGCCACGCTGTGGAGTACTTGAACGCGTGTGATGGAGCATTGTCCTGCATGAAAATCATGTTTTTCTTGAAGGATGCAGACTTCTTCCTGTACCACTGCTTGAAGAAGGTGTCTTCCAGAAACTGGCAGTAGGACTGGGAGTTGAGCTTGACTCCATCCTCAACCCGAAAAGGCCCCACAAGCTCATCTTTGATGATACCAGCCCAAACCAGTACTCCACCTTGCTGGCGTCTGAGTCGGACTGGAGCTCTCTGCCCTTTACCAATCCAGCCACGGGCCAATCCATCTGGCCCATCAAGACTCACTCTCATTTCATCAGTCCATAAAACCTTAGAAAAATCAGTCTTGAGATATTTCTTGGCCCAGTCTTGACGTTTCAGCTTGTGTGTCTTGTTCAGTGGTGGTCGTCTTTCAGCCTTTCTTACCTTGGCCTTGTCTCTGAGTATTGCACAACTTGTGCTTTTGGGCACTTCAGTGATGTTGCAGCTCTGAAATATGGCCAAACTGGTGGCAAGTGGCATCTTGGCAGCTGCACGCTTGACTTTTCTCAGTTCATGGGCAGTTATTTTGCACCTTGGTTTTTCCACACGCTTCTTGCGACCCTGTTGACTATTTTGAATGAAACGCTTGATTGTTCGATGATCACACTTCAGAAGCTTTGCAATTTTAAGAGTGCTGCATCCCTCTGCAAGATATCTCACTATTTTTGACTTTTCTGAGCCTGTCAAGTCCTTCTTTTGACCCATTTTGCCAAAGGAAAGGAAGTTGCCTAATAATTATGCACACCTGATATAGGGTGTTGATGTCATTAGACCACACCCCTTCTCATTACAGAGATGCACATCACCCAATATGCTTAATTGGTAGTAGGCTTTCGAGCCTATACAGCTTGGAGTAAGACAACATGCATAAAGAGGATGATGTGGTCAAAATACTAATTTGCCTAATAATTCTGCACTCCCTGTATATGTAATCTAATGTTGAGTACGATTGATGTGCTGGTGAATAGTATGTGTAGTCGTGTTTGGAGTTACCCACCGCCGTCCAAGAGTCTATTAGGTTATGTGCTCCTAATGATTCTCTAATGGATTTGATAATAGCATTATGTCTGTGTTGTTTACTTGTCATCCCCTTATGCCCCCCTCCCCTGGGAAAGAGGTCAAAGATACATTAAAATCTCCTGCTAGGATAATTCTATCCTGTGACCACTGGGTAAGATGATTTGAAAAACTGGTGAAAAAAGTTATTCTGGGTTTCATTAGGTGTGTATACGTTACACAATGTAATTTTGGTATTTTGGATAGTACCCTGGACGATCACAAACCTGCCATCCTTGTCTCTAGTCACTTTTTCCAGTAAAAAATCTAATGATTTATGTATCAGTATTGTCACTCCCCTTTTTTTTGTGTCAGTAGTAGAATGAAAATGATGGGGAAATTGATGGGACCAATATTTTGGTATTGTCTGGGAAATAAAATGAGTTTCCTGAAGGAAGATAATAGTCGCTTTCAGTTTCAAATAATGTGTCATGGCTATGCGTCTCTTGTTGTCTGTGTTGAGTCCCCTAACATTATGGGAAATCAGTCTTAGGTTATGTGGCAACATTGTTCTCCCACCCTATTGCTGTCCCCCCTTTATCTATTGTATCGGAAATACCTCGAATATTGTGGAGCACCTCTGTTACTGCTGTACTCCCAGACACCTGTATCACCTCCTCACCTCTGTTCCTCACCTGCTCAAATATTACATACCCATTAGGAAACACCTGGTATAAAAAAAACATAATAAATAACAGTAACAAACAAAATTGAGAACATTAACTGTTTCGGTCCTTTTAGGACACCACCACATCTGATATCTAAGTGCAGTCATTGTCTTGTCTTAATTATTGTGGCAAGATATGTTGTTGATATATATAAAGACTAACAGAAACTTTAATAGAACCTATGTAAACCACCCACTTCCCCACAGTGAGTTATCAACATCCCCTCCTTTTTCTTTCCCCCCCATTTTGAACAATAGTAACAGTTATTAACAATTATTACATTAGTTTCAATATTAACAGTATTTTGTAATATTACTAATGCAATACCATAGTTTACAGTTATGGCCCAGTGTTCATGGTCTAAGATGATGTTCAACATATCACCTACACTCCTCCAACAAAATGTACGACTTCCCACCTTACCTCCTCAAATTCTCTCCTCCCCTCATGGAGGTAACCCAAATTTACCATGTTCATCTGTCCATTGTTTGGCTTCCAAATGAGCCCTGGATTTTCACAAAAAGTCTATCTTTCCGTACTGAGGTATACCCAGTGTGTAGTCTTTCTTCTCATCCTCTGTTTATAAAGCCCAGCCTCTTCAGGTCTTTCACTTCTTTTCTGGAATCTTGGTCCATTGCCTCTGACGTATTTTATTTTCCTTACTTAGGAGATCTGAGGGTTCTTCATGTTGTGGGAGAGCAGGAGGCTCCATCTTCAGCCTCCGGCATGCTTCTGGGATTTCCCGGGGTTCTTTAATAAAGAATGACTTATTTTCCCATGTTATGTGGAGGGCAAAAGGAAACCCCCACCTGTATGGGACTTGGTTTTTCCTCAGTAAGGAAGTCAGAGGTCGGAGAGAACCTCGTCTTTGCAGTGTTCTCAGGCACAGGTCCTGAAAGAACTGGATGATATTACCCTGATATTTGAATGTTGGGTTTCGCCTTGCTGCCGCAAGAATTTCCTCCTTTTCTTGAAAGCGTAGCATCTTTATGATAACATCTCTGGGAGGTTCCTCCCCATTAGGTTTAGGCCTGAGTGCCCGATGCGACCTTTCCATCTGAAATTTCTCCTCCCCAGCAGAGCCTGTGATGGAATGGAATAGATTAAGTAAGTATGTGTTCAGCTCCTTGGGGCCAATTGACTCTGGAACTCCTTTTAGTCGCAAATTAGATCTTCGACTCCGATTTTCCAAGTCTTCCAGCTTGTCATAAATGTCATCAATTTCTGCTTGCTGGGAGGTGACCTTTTCCGTTACTTCATTCAAGCCATCCACCACTGCATCTCCACTTTCCTCCAGGGTGTTTACCCGTGATCCTAAATCTATTACCTCCTGTTTCAGATCTGCTATGCTATTGGTCACAGAATTTTGTAAGCTTTCCATCTTCTCTAAGAGTTTCTCAAAGTTTGCATTTATGTCCCGTTTGGAGACAAGGTGTTCCAAATCAGCCTTAGTGATGGGCCTTGTATCCACTGATCCCTCAGTGGGATGTTCATCTATGTCCCTTTCTTCATCAGATTCCTGTGTTAGTACCTCAGAGGGTTTATCCCCCTTTGCAGGCTTAAAAAAGAGACTAGAGGCCGTTTGCTTACTTAGAGGGTTCACCTTTGTATTCTTTCTGGCGGCCATTTTGGTGCACCGCTGGCGTAAAGAAAAAAAGTAGAATTAAGGCCTATGAGCAAATCAAACTTCTTTCTATGTTCTCCCACAGGCCAGTAAAGACAAGTAGTGTTTTTATCACCCTTTAAACATATGGTAGAGGGCGGAGCCTGACTGAGCTTAGAGATGGCAGCATAATCTCTGAGCTCCCTGCTGCACAATACAAAAGTTAGCGTCAAAATAAGGGGAACTGCTAGAAAAATACCCATTCAACACAAATAGGAGCGAGGGGACCCAAGGACAAATGGACTGAGCTTTTTTAATCCAAGCATGGAGATAAAATTCACTTTTGCTAGCTGAGCCGGATTTTCGCGCCGAAAAATTTGTGGCGCACAGACCGGCGAAAGAGCATCACAGAGATACAGGTCTCATAACGGAGGCAACTTCAGTGCCCAGACCCAGACTGTAAGTCACACCGGAACACAGAAAGAGATGGTCTTTATTTCAATCCGGTTTACATAAGACCCATGAGGTAAGCCGCGGCAGCGGACACATTAAGTAAAAGCTAAAGGGCTCACAGTGCTAAGATACCAGAGGCCCCGGGATATACTTTGAAGGGTCATAGATACACGGGCTGATATGCAATGGGCTGCAGAGGGACTGGATTGAGATTGACACTTTTATAAACGCAGCTTTTCTACTGAAACTACAGGGGAAAGATATCACTTATGTACACTGCAAAATATACCCATTAAGGTGAGGAGGGGGAGATGAGGTGAAGATAGAGGATTTTTTCGGATACTCGGTGCTATAACATTCTAAGAGAGATGCAGGGGTGAAATAGAAGCCTTACAAAAGTTCTATAGACATAAGGACACACAGCAACACAGGTGGAACAAGATATTAACCTCTTAAAGAGGCAGAAAAATACAGAACACACAGATCCCCTGAAAAATACATCGCTGCAGACTAGCAGCACTGCTTTTTCTCCCTCCTGTCCTCTGCATCATAGATGTGCAGAACCAGAACAGAGTTAAAATAAACACTACAGATTGCCATGTAATTACAGGCCTCATACACACGAGGACTCTGATATCTTTAACAATACTTGCTTTGGGAATTCTATTCTGCTACACGAATCTGCAACATAACTTATTCCTTTGCAATTTTTGGAAAGTTAAGCACTAGAAACCTGATTACTCATTTATAACTCTACTTGGCTAGTATGTCAGCCAGAAAGCCGGCTAAGGGAGAAAAACCACATAAGCCCACTGCAGTGAGTACTTTTTTTAAATCATCTAGACTCAGTAAAAACCCAGAGCAGCAAACAATGGAGGCAATAGGGGACTCAGACCCTGAATCTAACCCTCAGGAAGAGGGGGCACACAAAATCCCAGTAACTAAAGCTGATTTAAAAGACCTGGTTTCTAAGCAAGATATTACAAGCAATTTTGAAAAACTTTGGGAAAAAATAGACTCTATGCACAATGCTGTTACTTCCAGCCTGACTGATATTCGTTCAGATATTGCTGAACTAGGTGGGAGACTTGACGCACTTGAGGAAACTAGAGACATGGTCTCAGAAGAATTAGCATCAACTTCTCACACTATCCAAACACAGCAACAATCCATTACAGATCTGCAAGATAAGGTAGACGATTTGGAAAATAGATCTCGCAGAAACAATATCAGACTAAAGGGAGTCCCAGAAACCATATCAAATTCAGAGCTGCATACTTACCTACAGCAACTATTCCACAATATCACAGGTGACTCTGAAGATTCCAACTATGACATGGAACGCGCTCACAGAGCCCTACGCGCAAAACCAAAAGGTGATGCGCCTCCCAGAGACGTTATTATTAAAAAAAATTTCAGGACAAAAAAAAATACTCCAAGCATCAAGAAACAAGCCCACATATAAATTTCAAGGTAACATCATACAATTTTTTCAAGACCTCAGCCTCTGCACACTTCAAAGAAGAAGCACCCTACGCCCACTGACCACCCTTCTCAGGAAGCACCAAGTTAAATATAAATGGGGCCTTCCCTTTGCTTTGTACATCCTTAAAGATAACAAGACCATCACGATTCGTGAGCTTGAAGAGATCACTCCAACATGCAAGCTGCTAGGACTGGAAGCACCCCTCATGCCCTCAGAAAACCAATCACCAAAACAAAATACCTAGCCCGTGCACTCCAAATGGTCAAAAGTAAACCGGAAAGGATCCAAGAAATAACACAAAACCAAGAACCTTTCACCCTCATCACCTAATTTTTTTTTCCTCACTCTGCACCATCTAATACTTCGGGCAAGGCCCCACAAAACAACAAGAGCCTGATACAAGACCTCATTGGAACTTTCAGGAGCCTGTATGCCATGATGACAGGATCTATATCAAGATTCCTTCCCCTGGGAGTTACCAGCAATGGACCCTGGGGAAAAACTTTACAGTTAGAGCCATGATCTGATACAGAGATGTCGGATTTGAGACTTGAATGACTCTACCTAATAAAGCTTAATAAGTTTACTCGTTGCTGACTTTTAAAATAGGAGTAGTTTAATATACTAGCAGCTTTAAACTGAGGCTAGGAATGTTTAGTTATGTTTTGCATAAGGACCCACAGATTGGGTCACAGTTAATGTTATGTTTGTTCTATTGTTTTCTTTATTATTCCTTGAATTTACCCTTTTCTCCTCTTCCTCTCTCTAAGGGCATCTGGGCTGCTCTCCTCCTCACATTACACAAGAGAACTTTTGTTCACCACTCCGACTGTGTGATCTCGCCGGAAATGTATGTATCGCAGATATTTATACACGAACATATTCCATCAAACATACCTAACACAGCATTAAGATGACCCCCCCGAATACACCTCATATCACACAATGTGAGAGGGTTAAACACTAATGTAAAAAGACGTACAGCTATGTCCCACTATCTACATCTAGGAGCCAACCTCATATTCCTCCAAGAAACACATTTCACTCAAAACATTATTCCAAAATACTGGGCTAAACATTTCACCCAACACTATCATGCAACCACAGACTCCAAAAAAAGAGGAGTTTCAATCCTGATTCACTCTAACCTATCGTTTAAACACGAATCCACTATATCAGACAAAGAGGGGAGATATGTTATTGTTAAGGGTCGATTGCAGGAGTCAGATGTCATCCTATGTAATGTTTATGCCCCCAATGACAACCAACATGTCTTTTTCCAGACCATATCCAACCTGATTACTAACTGGTCTCAACATAAAATAATATTAGCAGGAGACTTTAATATCACCATGACCAAACATTCAGATACGAATACCAAATTATCACCCAAACAGCTCTGACACAACAGACTAGTTAATGTCATACAAGACCACTTGACCTCACATGCACTACTAGACTCCTGGTCCACACTATATGGACAGACATCAGATACTACATTCTACTCCTCAGCACACAAACAATACACCAGAATAGATTATATCGACACTAGCCAAGTTTTACAACCTTTCTATAACAGGTCGACAATCCACCCTTGTGTATGGTCTGACCATTCTGTGCTGATGCTGCACTTGGATGGATTTGTTGACACGGGCAGATCCCGGACATGGACATATGACCCCACACAGTTGAAGGACCCCCTACTTAAAGAAAAACTTAGCAACTCACTAAAGGAATTCTGGGACATAAATAAAGGGTCCACGACTAATCCTATCTCCCCCTGGGCAGCCCACAAGACATACCTCAGGGGTTGTGATATACCTTTAAGGTATCTCCCTTCATGCACCTTGCTCCTTTAAAAGGGAGCCTCCTACAATCAATCTTTGCCTGATTATTGAGAAGTTCAACAGCCTGGAGGCTGTTTCCTTTGCTACTATTCAGGTCACATCTATACCTATCAAATTTATGATTGGAAATTATACCTAAAAGTCTGTTAGCCTAGAACTGAGTCATCTACAGCTTCCTCTGAGTTGTAAACCAGTTTCTAAACATCTGTGATTACCGCTCTGCACTAAAATCCTTTACAGGTCTCCCTCTGCAGCTCCTGTCAGTTTATTTTACACATTGCGGAACCTCCGCAGCTTTCCGACGCTGGATCCCCAAACCGGAAGTGAGTCACACATTCACCGCAAGCCATTCACTCCTGCAACAGGCAAGCTCTCTCTGTCTCCTTACTCACAGGTAACTTCTGTTTGTTACAACTTCTGGATATTGATTGTATTGGTTGGCTCTCCTGTTGCCATATTTATTCAAGTTGACTTTGTCTAAGTTATATTGCTACACGCATGGGATGTGAATCACTTTACCTCTGCATATTATTCCGCAATAAATACTGCTTGCAAGTTACATATTTGGACAAACCTAAGGTTGTATTAAGCAATCTGTGTGAGTGACTTTGTATATATTTTATTGGGTGAATGTGTGTGAAGTAAACTGGACTCTGAATCATAAGTTACAGATGATAAAAGATTCTTCCACTAATCCTAACTTCAACTAACTTCTGATTCTGGGCTATCAGAGTTAGAGTTCTAAAACTTACTATACTGGCTATTAATTGCTCACTGTTACCATTTCTGTTCAAACTAAGTCTGTGTTTGCAGAAATAGATATACAAAAGAGCTACAAATACTCTATTTCTGGTTTGTGTGTGAGTGGATTCATTACAGGGGTCTTCTCATCCGAGAAAAGGCAATACGAAACAAAAAACATAGAACATTACTCTCACAACTCCACAATGAAATTAAAGATCTAGAAACCAGGCACAGACTTACTCAAAGCAAGGACATATTAGCTTCCCTAGAAACCAAAAGATCCCATTTAGCTAATCTTCTAAAAGAATTCTCCACTAGAGCAATTCAGAAGCTTGACACACAATACTACATATATGCCAATAAACAGGATAGGTTCTTAGCTCATAAATTAAGAGAACGATGCAAAGCTTCTACCATTATGTCCATATTACTCCCGACTGGCGTTTCGTTATCTCATCCTCAACACATAGACCTTTGCAGACTTCTATGGGAAACTTTATGACGGAAACAAGGTATCACACACACACAATCAGTAGCCTTACAGACCGCAAATTTCTTGGAGGAAACAGAGCTAAATTCCCTTTCGGAAGAAGATTTAGATAGCTTAAATTCCCCGGTGACTAGAGAGGAAGTTTTAGGCGTAATAAAAGACCTCAAATCAGGGAAAGCCGCAGGGCCAGACGGGTTCGCTAGTGAATACTATAAAACCTTCAAAGGATTACTAGTACCACACCTCACTGATTTCTGCAATTATATACTAGAAGGCCACACCATTCCAGACAACCTTTTGCAAGCCAGAATAATGGTAATACCGAAACCTGGGAAGAATCATAAGCTTTGCTCTAGTTACCGACCTATTTCACTTATCAATCAAGATCTAAAGATCTTTACTAAAATACTGGCTAACCGGTTGAAAGTCATATTACCAAAGTTAATCCATTTAGACCAAGTGGGGTTTGTCAAAGATAGGGAGGCCCCTGACAATGTACGTCGACTTTTGGACATTATAGATTATGTGGGAGTGAAACGGGTGCCTTCTCTGCTCCTATCGTTGGATGCGGAGAAGGCATTCGACAGAGTAGATTGGGACTACATGAAAGCAGTCTTACTCCGAATGGGATTCGGAAGTGCATTTATCAAAGCAATAAATATGATTTACTCAACCCCCTCAGCTCAAGTCTCCATATCAGTTAAAAAATTTAATTCATTCCCCATACTAAATGGTACTAGACAGGGGTGCCCCCTGTCTCCCCTCATTTTCACACTCTGCATAGAGCCCCTAGCAGCCAAAATTAGACAGACCATGGATATCTCAGGAATCACGATTAAAGACCAAGAATACAAATTAACACTCTTCGCAGACAATATTTTACTTACACTAACTAGACCTCTCATCTCCCTACCTAACCTATACAAAACCCTAGAGGAATTCTCCCAGATCTCAGGTTACAAAGTTAACCTTGATAAATGTGAAGCGATGTCGCTAGGTCTCCCACAACACACCAAAAAATTAATAGATTCCAACTTCGACCTAGCTTGGACTACTCACTCCCTCAAATATCTGGGAATCCATCTGACTCCCCAAATCAACCAATTATATAAATATAATTATGACGTCATATATAGAAATATTAGGAAAGATCTGAATAAGTGGAAGACGTACAATTTCTCGTGGATGGGCAGACTGGCGACAATTAAGATGACTGTTTTACCCCGCCTTCTATATCTTTTCAGGACACTTCCCATAGAGGTCCCGATACTAGATTTAAAAAAGTTACAAGCGGAACTAATTGCGTTCATTAGAGGGAAGAAAACAGCCAGGATCCCAACCTCATTAATTACAAAACACAGGACACTAGGAGGCATAAGAGCCCCCAACTTATTAGAATATTATAGAGCTTCAAGGCTAGCACAAACACTACTCTTAGGAATCAGAGAGAAACTGGTCCTCTGGACCAAATTGGAGGCAGATCTAGGGGGATCCACTCATGCAGATGACATTCTATGGCAAAAAACTCACCCCGGACACACCACCAACAGATATCGCTCACACATACTGGATCACACTAAACACCTATGGTCTCTACTAACAAAACAACAGAAGATATTACCTTCTCAAACAATTATGTACCCACTCAGATGCATCCTTTCTAGCGAAGTCTGTACTGTAGTGGATAAGTGGGCAAACAAGGGCCTGTATAGGGTAGCAGATTGGCTAGAGGGGGGTAAATCCAAGACATTCACACAAATTCAGGAACAAATAGCCCCACTAAAACTTTTATGGTTCCAATATCTTCAGGTTAATTCAGCTATTCAACAATATCTAAAATCAAATAGAACCAACACACTCACGGCCACAGAAAACTTAATACGATCAACATATAGACCCAAAAAGATGATTTCCAGACTATACCTAGAGATTCAAGCACTAAACAATGCTACTAAACCCACATTAGCCACGACATGGGAAGCCGACCTAGATATCAACAAACATAAAGAGACATGGGATGAAATATTTCACTCAGCCTGTTCGGGGCTTTTAAGCTCAAACTTACGGGAAAACACTATTAAAACTATGTATAGATGGTACCTAACCCCGATTAGAACTCAACACATGTCCCTCACCAACAATAGACTCTGTTACAGAGGATGTTGGGAAATTGGTTCATACCGCCATATGTGGTGGGACTGCAATATAATCCAGCGCACATGGGATCATCTATCCTCCCTTCTGGGTACGGTCCTAGAGGAGAGAATCCAACTCACTCCAGCACAAGCACTCCTTCACGAACCCCTCCCTCGATTTAATAAACACATAAACACCTTCATTAAGATCACCTGCACTGTGACTAGAATGAGTATTGCAAAATACTGGAAAACGAAGGCCCCCATGGGAGGAAGTGAGGAACAAGATCTCGTTAACCCATCGTATGTATGAGTCTGCATCACACATCCTAGATACACAAACACAATTTGAGAAAGTCTGGTTCTACTGGACACTAAACAGAAACTTAGCTGTATAGCTATTTCTCTTGAGATATCACAGACACACAGAACACAGTAAATACATTGCTCAGAGGGGGGGGGGGGGTCCGGATGTCCTAACCTAACCTTGTCCTATCATTTCTAGCCTTCTGTCTTATGCTTTACTCTCCGTGTACTTACCCGACATAATTCCGGATTACTTGACTAGAATTATACACAAGAACAACGGGTATAACTACACTCTATATTTTTTATCTTTTACTTTTTCATCTTTCATCTTACCCTACTTCTCATTCCTCCTTTTTTTTATTGAACACAAGAACTTAGAGTTATCTGGACTTATTATTATATCTTCTCAAGATGGTTTGGCCCTATTATCTAACAAGTAGTACCAGGGGTTGATGGGGACCTGATACCCTAGGCAGCTCTTACAATGATATCTACATTGGCCATTCCATTTCTTCCTGTTACTGTTGAATCTTCAAGACCTTTGTTGTAGTCATTCTAAATGATTTCTGTCTTGTTTTTATTTGTAAAACCAATAAAAACAATTTAAACATAAACATATGGTAAAGTTCTGTGAGACTAGGGAGAAAGTTGCTCCATATAGAGGGAAGCCGCGGCTTGCTGACAGTTAAATTTCCATCCCAGGTTAAAATATATAGTGATCTGTCACTATTAGTGGAAGCATTCTAGCGGTTGATCTGTTTTATGCCTTACGGTAAGTTCCATAGTACCATGTATACAGTAATATCAGCAGGCTGTGCATCTCTGATTAACTCTCAGAAAAGGGGCATCATGCTGTTTTCTTTGCCCCCATCCGACTTAGATAAGTCCATGTAGCGTTTCCCCTTTACTGCATGTAAATAACTGTGTTCTGCATATTCTGTAAAGATGTTCTAAGCTTCTCTCCCCATCTCTTGCATTCCGGTATTATCTATCATATATGGGTCTTCTGGATCACAATTTTGCAAATGTCCCTTTATATTTCTCTAGCTGAATGTCTCTTTAAGTGCCATATGCCTTCCAGAGCTATGCTGGGCAGCTATTACACTGATCCCACTATGTAGGTCTGATTTAACTAGGCCGTTATGCTGCTGATGCTTAGGAGCTGCAAAAATTGCATATGCTATTTTTCCCCTTTCCCTTAGTCCGTTACCAGATATTTCTAGCTGGCTCCCGCTTGTTAAGTCCTTTTATTAATCTTTTTATATTCTTACCAGCTTCTTCAGCTGTGTGTTGCGATATCTGCAACCGTTTCTCACAGAAGTGTCTCCACGTGGGCAGTTAAGATGGCGACCGGCTGTATCTGCACAGACTGCATCCACATAGGTCTCTTCCAGATTTCGCTCAGTACTACCAAAGTGAGTGTTCTGATATTTACATATTAGTGTCCTGATGATCTAGACTGCATATGGTCACATCTAATTGTTCTGGTATGTCTCCAACACTATTTTCTTGCCTTTAGTCTCTTTCTCCTGCACGGAGCTCTCCTCTTAAGCCGCCATTCTCTTGCTGCTCCAGACTCCGCCCCCTTTGTAATTATTTTAAATAGGTAGCTATTAAATAGTTATTAACTATTTAATAGCTATTGTACCTGGTTAAAATAATTACAAAGTTGCCTGTAAAATAAATATTAATCCTAAAATAGCTACAATATAATTATTATTTATATTGTAGCTATATTAGGGTTTATTTTACAGGTAAGTATTTAGCTTTAAATAGGAATAATTTATTTAATAAGAGTTAATTTATTTCGTTAGATTTAAATTATATTTAACTTAGGGGGGTGTTAGTGTTAGACTTAGCTTTAGGGGTTAATACATTTATTAGAGTAGCGGTGAGGTCCGGTCGGCAGATTAGGGGTTAATAATTGAAGTTAGGTGTCGGCGATGTTAGGGAGGGCAGATTAGGGGTTATTACTATTTCTTATAGGGTTATTGAGGCGGGAGTGAGGCGGATTAGGGGTTAATAACTTTATTATAGTAGCAGTGAGGTGCGATCGGCAGATTAGGGGTTAATTATTGTAGGTAGCTGGCGGCGTTGTGGGGGGCAGATTAGGGGTTAATAAATATAATATAGGGGTCGGCGGTGTTAGGGGCAGCAGATTAGGGATACATAAGTATAACGTAGGTGGCGGCGGTGTGCGGTCGGCAGATTAGGGGTTAAAAATTTTTATTATAGTGGCGGCGATGTGGGGGGACCTCGGTTTAGGGGTACATAGGTAGTTTATGGGTGTTAGTGTACTGTAGAGCACAGTAGTTAAGAGCTTTATGAACCGGCGTTAGCCCAAAAAGCTCTTAACTCCTGTTTTTTTTCTGCGGCTGGAGTTTTGTCGTTAGATTTCTAACGCTCACTTCAGCCAAGACTCTAAATACCGGCGTTAGAAAGATCCCATTGAAAAGATAGGATACGCAAATGGCGTAGGGGGATCTGCGGTATGGAAAAGTTGCGGCTGGAAAGTGAGCGTTAGACCCTTTCCTGACTGACTCCAAATACCAGCGGTAGCCCAAAAACAGCATTAGGAGCCTCTAACGCTGGTTTTGACGGCTAACGCAAAACTCCAAATCTAGGCGCTAGTATCTAAACCTCTGGAGACTGCCCCCTTATTTCGGTTATTTTGACAGACTTGCATTTTAGCCAATCAGTGCTCACTCCTCGGTAAATTCATGTGCATGCGCTCAATGTTATCTATATGAAACACATGAACTAACGCCCTCCAGTGGTGAATAACTGTCAAAATGCATTGATAAAAGTAATTGTGATAAAAGTAAATTGTAAAGTTGTTTAAAATTACATGTCCTATTTGAATCATAAAATATTTTTTTGGACTTGACTGTTCCTTTAATTTAGGTCTATTTGAATTATGTTAAAGTTAGGGGTGTTAGGTTTAGGGGTTAATATAGTTTAATTTAGGTTGTTGCGATGTGGGGGGTGGCGGTTTAGTGGTTAATAGGTTTACTTAGTGTTGGCGATGTGGGTGTACCAGCGGTTTAGGGGTTAATAGGTTTAGTTAGTGTCGGCGATGTCGGGGAACTGCGGTTTAGGGTTAATAGGTTTAGTTAGTGTTGGCGATGTTGGGGAACTGCGGTTTAGGAGTTAATATTTTTAGTTAGTGTTGGTGATGTTTGAGAACGGTGGTTTAGGGGTTAATAGGTTTAGGTAGTGTTGGAGCTGTTTGGGAACAGCAGTTTAGGGGTTAATATGTTTATTTCGTGTTTTAGTTAGTGTTGGCGATGTCAGGGAACTGCGGTTTAGGGGTTAATAGGTTTAGCTAGTGTTGGCGATGTTTGGGAACTGCGGTATAGGAGTTAATAGGTTTAGTTAGTGTTGGCGATGTTTGGGAAGGGTGGTTTAGGGGTTAATAGGTTTAGTTAGTGTCGGGCAATGTCGGGGAACTGCGGTTTAGGAGTCAATAAGTTTAGTTAGTGTTGGCGATGTTTGGGAAGGGTGGTTTAGGGGTTAATAGGTGTAGTTAGTGTCGGGTGATGTCGGGGGAACTGTGGTTTAGGGGTTAATAGGTTTAGTTAGTGTTGGCGCTGTTTGGGAACGGCAGTTTAGGAGTTAATAGGTTTATTTAGTGTTTTAGTTACTGTTGGCGATGTCAGGGAACTGCGGTTTTAGGGGTTAATACAGGGAGTGCAGAATTATTAGGCAAATGAGTATTTTGACCACATCATCCTCTTTATGCATGTTGTCTTACTCCAAGCTGTATAGGCTCGAAAGCCTACTACCAATTAAGCATATTAGGTGATGTGCATCTCTGTAATGAGAAGGGGTGTGGTCTAATGACATCAACACCCTATATCAGGTGTGCATAATTATTAGGCAACTTCCTTTCCTTTGGCAAAATGGGTCAAAAGAAGGACTTGACAGGCTCAGAAAAGTCAAAAATAGTGAGATATCTTGCAGAGGGATGCAGCACTCTTAAAATTGCAAAGCTTCTGAAGCGTGATCATCGAACAATCAAGCGTTTCATTCAAAATAGTCAACAGGGTCGCAAGAAGCGTGTGGAAAAACCAAGGCGCAAAATAACTGCCCATGAACTGAGAAAAGTCAAGCGTGCAGCTGCCAAGATGCCACTTGCCACCAGTTTGGCCATATTTCAGAGCTGCAACATCACTGGAGTGCCCAAAAGCAAAAGGTGTGCAATACTCAGAGACATGGCCAAGGTAAGAAAGGCTGAAAGACGACCACCACTGAACAAGACACACAAGCTGAAACATCAAGACTGGGCCAAGAAATATCTCAAGACTGATTTTTCTAAGCTTTTATGGACTGATGAAATGAGAGTGAGTCTTGATGGGCCAGATGGATGGGCCCGTGGCTGGATTGGTAAAGGGCAGAGAGCTCCAGTCCGACTCAGACGCCAGCAAGGTGGAGGTGGAGTACTGGTTTGAGCTGGTATCATCAAAGATGAGCTTGTGGGGCCTTTTCGGGTTGAGGATGGAGTCAAGCTCAACTCCCAGTCCTACTGCCAGTTTCTGGAAGACACCTTCTTCAAGCAGTGGTACAGGAAGAAGTCTGCATCCTTCAAGAAAAACATGATTTTCATGCAGGACAATGCTCCATCACACGCGTCCAAGTACTCCACAGCGTGGCTGGCAAGAAAGGGTATAAAAGAAGAAAATCTAATGACATGGCCTCCTTGTTCACCTGATCTGAACCCCATTGAGAACCTGTGGTCCATCATCAAATGTGAGATTTACAAGGAGGGAAAACAGTACACCTCTCTGAACAGTGTCTGGGAAGCTGTGGTTGCTGCTGCACGCAATGTTGATGGTGAACAGATCAAAACACTGACAGAATCCATGGATGGCAGGCTTTTGAGTGTCCTTGCAAAGAAAGGTGGCTATATTGGTCACTGATTTGTTTTTGTTTTGTTTTTGAATGTCAGAAATGTATATTTGTGAATGTTGAGATGTTATATTGGTTTCACTGGTAAAAATAAATAATTGAAATGGGTATATATTTGTTTTTTGTTAAGTTGCCTAATAATTATGCACAGTAATAGTCACCTGCACACACAGATATCCCCCTAAAATAGCTAAAACTAAAAACAAACTAAAAACTACTTCCAAAATATTCAGCTTTGATATTAATGAGTTTTTTGGGTTCATTGAGAACATGGTTGTTGTTCAATAATAAAATTAATCCTCAAAAATACAACTTGCCTAATAATTCTGCACTCCCTGTAGGTTTAGCTAGTGTTGGCGATGTTTGGGAACTGCGGTTTAGGAGTTAATAGGTTTAGTTAGTGTTGGCGATGTTTGGGAACGGCAGTTTATGGGGTTAATAGGTTTATTTAGTGTTTTAGTTAGTGTTGGCGATGTCAGGGAACTGCGGTTTAGGAGTTAATAGGTTTAGCTAGTGTTGGCAATGTTTTGTAATTGTTGTTTAGGAGTTAATAGGTTTAGTTAGTGTTGGCGCTGTTTGGGAATGGCAGTTTAGGGGTTAATAGGTTTATTTAGTGTTGGCGATGTCAGGAAACTGCGGTTTAGGGGTTAATAGGTTTAGCTAGAGTTGGCGATGTTTGGGAACTGTGGTTTAGGAGTTAATAGGTTTAGTTAGTGTTGGCGATGTTTGGGAAGGGTGGTTTAGGGGTTAATAGGTTTAGTTAGTGTCAGGCGATGTCGGGGAACTGCGGTTTAGGGGTTAATAGGTTTAGTTAGTGTCAGCGATGTCGGGGAACTGGGGTTTCAGGGGTTAATAGGTTTAGTTAGTGTCGGCGATGTCTGGGAACTGCGGTTTAGGGGTTAATAGGTTTAGTAAGTGTCGGCGATGTCGGGGAACGGCGGTTTAGGGGTTAATAGCTTTATTTAATGTTTTAGTTACTGTCAGCGATGTCGATGAACTGTGGTTTAGATTAGAACAATTCAAAATTTCTAATATGAATAAAAGAGTGGATCCGAAAATTTGGAAACTGATTTATTCATTTTTGGAATTTTTCGGGATTTTAGATATGGTGCCGATTCGGAAATTCGGATTCTCCGAATTGGCCAAAAATTCGTCCGAAAACTAAATTTGGCTGAAACGAATTGCACATGTCTATTATCAACCTAAATTTGATTTTGTGTGAAAAAAACTGGTGTCTTTTCTTTGCCTACTAATATCATTATTGGAGTTGTTCATGTCCTTGACTGAGCATGTATACAACAGTATCAATTTTATGCAGGCATATTTCTTGTTCGTTTTAATATAAACATAAATACATGCATTCCTCAGAGATATTGCAGATTTGGTTCCAGACCACCACAATAATGCAAATAATGTGAGTCAATAAAGTTTTTTGGTTTCCCCGTGCATATAGAAGTTATGCATACACTTTACTGTAGTTTATTAAATGTGCAATATCATTATGTCTAAAAAAAAATGTACATACCTTAATTAAAAAATACTTTATTGCTAAAAAATGTTAATAATCATATGAGCCTTCAGCAAGTTGTAATCTTTTTTGCTGGTTGTGTGTATATATATATATATATATATATATAAAATCAATGTAAATATTTGCATAGGAAATTAGTACATCTAGCCAAGTATCCCCGCTTGCTTTTCCCCAGAAATTCTTAATATGCAATGTTTCCAATGCACAAGAGAATTGTGAGTAAGATATGCAAATTAGGTATGCAAATTCTCAGTTTTTTTACTTCAAAAATACTGTTTTGATACAGCGATCCTTTTAAACAGGACTATGACAGCAAACCAGAAATCACTCACTAGACAAGCCTGTTTCTTTAAAAGGATCGTTGTGTCAAAACAGTATTTTTGAAGCAAAAAACCTGAGAATTTGCATATCTAATTTGCATATCTTACCCACAATTCTCTTGTGCATTGGAAACATTGCATATTAAGAATTTCTGGGGAAAAGCAAGCGGGGATACTTGCCTAGATGTACTAATTTCCTATGCAAATATTTATATTGATTTAATTTTGAGACATGGAGGATTTTAATTTCAGTTTTTTATCTCCCCCCATAATTTTAATGAATTTTATATATATATATATATATATATATATATATATATATATATATATATATATATATATATATATATATATATAAATAAATATAGCAAAAAGAATAAGAAAGGCACTCTCCGTAATCAATAGTGAAATAACTTTACTTCGGTGAACGTTTTCGGGGTCGCCCCCTTCCTCAGACCTAAATAAATATATATATATATATATATATATATATATATATATATATATATATATACATATATACACATACATATATACACAGTATATAGTGCGTAGTGGAGGATTTTAAACTCACTTTTTTACCTCCCCCCTAATTTTAAATGTTGTTGTATTTTGCCCAGGAACCAACTTCACCCAGCAGTGATTCAAACCTTCTCCCAGCTGATGAGGGGCAAAAACCACGAAACAGTCTGTCCTGGGATGATTATTAATCACTGCACTAACCCTAGCTAAGCTTATAAGCTGAGTGAACAGCAATGCTTTGGTGTAAAGGGAATCTGCTGAAAAGCAGACTTGAAGTAAAAAAGTGTGTCATTGTGAACCTCATTTGCATATCTTACCCAGAATCCTTTGCTGCATTGGAAACAATGTAATTCAAAGGTTTTCTGTGGGAAAACCATGCCTTCTGGCCTGTCTAGATTTGTTAATGAACTACACGAGTTATTCTCTCTCTCTCTCTCTCTCTCTCTCTCTCTCTCTCTCTCTCTCTCTATATATATATATATATATATATATATACATACTTTCTATTTATGTGTTTACTAGTCCTAAAGCCCGTTCACACGGGCCATTTTTTGAAGTACATTAGTCCCACCCCTTGCTCTATCTCCTCCCCCTCTCTTTTGCTCTCTCTCTCCCCCTCTCTTTTGCTCTCTCTCCCCCTCTCTTTTGCGCTTTCTCGCTCCACCTCTCTTTTGCTCTCTCTCCCCCTCTCTTTTGCTCGATCTCTCTCCCCCCTCTCTTTTGCTCTCTCTTCCCCCTCTCTTTTGCTCTCTCTCTCCCCTATCTTTTGCTCTCTCACCCCTCTCTTTTGCTCTCTCTCCCCTCTCTTTTGCTCTCTCCTCTCTCTTTTGCTCTTTCCCCTCTCTTTTACTTCCTCTCCCCCCCTCTTTTGCTCCACCCCTCTCTTTTGCTCTCTTTCTCCCCCTCTCTTTTGTGCTCTCTCCCCTCTCTTTTGCGCTCTCTCTCTCTTGCTCTCTTTTGCGCTCTCTCTCCCCCCCCTCTCTTTTGTGCTCTCTCTCTCTCCCCCTCTCTTTTGTGCTCTCTCTCCCCCTCTCTTTTGTGCTCTCTATCCCCCCTTTCTCGTGCTCTCTCCCCCTCTCTTTTGCGCTCTCTCACTCCACCTCTCTTTTGCACTCTCTCGCTCCACCTCTCTTTTGCTCTCTCTACCCCCTCTCTTTTGCTCTCTCTCCCCCTCTCTTTTGCTCTCTCTCTCCCCCACTTCCACCCACCGTCACCGTGCCGCAGCAGATCAGGTAGACTCTAAGGCCAGGTGTTTTTGTCCTCATGCTGTCTCTACTGTGCATGACAGCTTCAGACAAACACACTTGGCCTTTTATATTATAGGATATGCGTATAGTAAATATGTTGGGAAAAATGGCACCAATAGACTTGCTCGAAGTAGGGTTGCCACAAAACTTTAATTTGTAAAAGCTCAATATCTGCGAACACAATAAAACTAGGAATGCCTGTAACATTCACTTAAAGGGACATGAACCCTAATTTTTTTTTCATGATTCAGATAGAACATACAATTTTAAACAACTTTCCAGTTTACTTCTATTATTTAATTTGCTTCCTTCTCTTGTTATCATTTGCTGAAAGGTTTATCTAGGTAAGTTCATGAGCAGCAGAGAAACTAGGTTTTAGCTTTTGATTGGTGGCTGCATATATATATTGATTGTGATTGGCTCACCCATGTGTTCATTTAGAAACTAGTAGTGCATTGCTGCTCCTTCAACAAATGATACCAAGAGAATGAAACAGTTTAGATAATAGAAGTAAATTAGAAAGTTGTTTAAAATTGTATTCTCTATCTGAATCATGACAGAAATTTTTTGAGTTTCATGTACATTTAAAAGGAAACTAAACCCCCCAAAAATATTTCATGATTCAGATCGAGAATAAAATTTTAAATAACTTTCCAAATTACTTCTATTATCTAATTTGCTTCATTCTTTAGATATCCTTTGTTGAAGAAATATCAATGCACATCTATGTGCATCTACCAATCAGCAGCTATTGAACATATCTAGATATCTACCACTGAATATGCTATACAGTTTGCCTTGTGTATGGTGATTATTTTCCTTGAGCATGAAATAGTATACAGATATACTATATATATATTACTATGTTATCTTCCATTATTAAATCTGTCTTAATGTTCTATTATAAAGAGACAGTCCTAAAGTCCATGTACACGGGTCATTTTCTGCAGTGCAGTGGTCCCACCTGTCCGGCCACGTCCCACCTGCTCCGCCCAGTCACACCCCCGCCACACCTGCTCCTGCCCGACCATGCCCCCTCCTCGCCCGCTCCCAGCCACCCTCTCTGCTGTCTGATCCTCACAGCCTTGACAGATCCTTACGGCCAGGCCAGGTATGTTTGTCTCTCGCTGCAGTCTCTACTGCGCATGATGGCAGGGATTTTGGGATTAGGGGGTGGGATGTGTCCGGTAGGAGGCTGATCTCTACACTAAAGCTAAAATTAACCCTACAAGCTACCTAAATAACCCTTAACTGCTGGGCATAATACAAGTGTGTTGTGCGCAGCAGCATTTAGCGGCCTTCTTATTACCAAAAAGCAACGCCAAAGCCATATATGTCTGCTATTTCTGAACAAAGGGGATCCCAGAGAAGCATTTACAATCTTTTGTGCCATAATTGCACAAGCTGTTTGTAAATAATTTCAGTGAGAGACCTAAAATTGTGAACATTTTTACATTTTTTTTTATTTGATGGCATTTGGAGGTGAAATGGTGGCATGAAATATACCAAAATGGGCCTAGATCAATACTTTGGGTTGTCTTCTACACTACACTAAAGCTAAAATGAACCATTCAAGTTCCCTACAAGCTCCCTAATTAACCCCTTCACTGCTGGGCATAATACATGTGTGGTGCGCAGCGGCATTTAGCTGCCTTCTAATTACCACAAAGCAATACCAAAGCCATATATGTCTGCTATTTCTGAACAAAGGGGATCCCAGAGAAGCATTTATAACCATGTGTGCCATAATTGCACAAGTTGTTTGTAAATAATTTCAGTGAGAAACTTAAAGTTTGTGAAAAAGTTTGCATATATATTGGAATAAACAAAACTTCACTATCTCTTAATAACCTATAACATATAATAAAAATGACACATATGAGACTTGAAGTACTTACTACTGGTCCTCTGACAGACACCAAGGTTCAGAGCGGAAGCAGCAAAGAGCAGAGAGTAGGTCGGCCACATGCTGTGTATACTGGGCTATTGTTGTTTAGCAGTTCCTACTGTAGAACATGACTGTCTAAGTCATACAGATTATATCACTGTATTTACTGCTAAATAGGAACTGAGCAGAGAAACATATCATATGAATATCATTTTTTTAACCTTCACTTTCAAAGCTCAGTATACGTGTTTGCAAGTCATTTATCATAAATACACTTCTGCTTTCAGTGATTGGTTTGGAGATACGTATTGCCGGATGATGCTACATGTTATATTACCAATGGATCCTTTTTAAGACAATGAAACTTTATGCATACACCTCTGAATTAAAATGCACCATTACATTTTTATTTAAAGGGATATAGTTGTCAATTTTAGTTACATTCAAAAAGGACATTTCATAAATAATGTTTTATTATTTTTTTAATTCATGATCCGTTACTGAATTAACCAACATTTTCTTGTCCCTCCCCACCTTGTCATCAGTCATTAACCATTAGTTGAAAATACACCTGATGCTGCCATATTAGTTTCAGTTTATTGTTAAACAACTTTTACCTAACATATTTTCAACCAAATTAAATGTTGCTCTTTCATATGAATAAGATAATTTTGTTAAAGCTGAGTGTCCCTTTAATAGAACATTGAATGGATACAACTAGTTCCCAGTAGTGCACAGCTGCATTTTTTGCACACTTCTTTTTTTTAAAGCTATTTCAGTCTATTAGAAGTGCTGCCATATGCAATAGTGTAACTGGTCACCAAAAAATCTAAATTCATAACAAAATGAAAGGCTTTTTTTTTTTAACCACAGAAGCAATATATACAATTAATATTACATAGAGAAGTGAAATTAATGTATGAACGAGAATTGTTTTCATTAATTTGGTTTGTTACAGAAATTAACAAATATTTTAACTGTGTCATTTGAATATTAACATGAATATTGTGCATGCAAAACACTTCAACCTTACAAAAACTGAAATGATGCTCACAACTGGCCAAAATGTATTTTCAAAGAAGGTGAATCATCCAAAAACCATGTGAAAAGTTGCTGTAATACTATTTACTGATGGATATGAATTCCAATGTCACATTGTCACAATGCAGGGTACAGGGGTGTAATACATCCACAAATCCATGTGAAAAGCTTTGTGATTACAAATGGATTGGGTTCCAATCTTGCAACGCAGCAAAATGCTATTTGATGCAGTTTGCACAGACATTCTAATGGGCTTGATTAGGAGCCATAATTGTGAAATTATATAGTTAAAGGACCAGTCAATACAGTAGATTTGCTTAATCAACAAATGCATGATAAGAAGACACTGCAATAGCACTTAGTCTGAACTTCAAATTAGTAATAGATGTTTGTCTAACAAATTTCAAAGTTATGTCAATTTCCACTCCCCCTGTATCATGTGACTGCCATCAGCCAATCACAAATTTATATATGTATATTTTGTGAATTCTTGCACATGCTCAGTAGGAGCTGGTGACTCAAAATGTTTAAATATAAGACAACTATGCACATTTTGTTAATGGAAGTAAATTGGCACCAGCATTGCAAGATTGAACATTAGACAGTAGCAGTGTTTTCACAATGTATAACATTGTTAATAGCATCCTTGCAAAATTGTTGCTATATAGAGCTTCAAACATGTCTGTGTCCCTAACTGCCCCAGAAAAAGAAATAAATATCATAAACAGAAGCAAATTGGAAACTTTTAGTTTTCATGTTCCTTTAAACATATGTATTTATTTGTCTTTATATGTATTTATTTGTCTTTGTATGTATTTATTTGTCTTTATATGTATTTATTTGTCTTTTCATGTATTTATGTGTCTTTATATGTATTTATGTGTCTTTATATATTTTTATTTGTCTTTATATGTATTTATTTGTCTTTTTATGTATTTATTTGTCTTTATATGTATTTATTTGTCTTTTATGTATTTATGTGTCTTTATACGTATTTATTTGTCTTTACAAGTATTTATTTGTCTTTATATGTATTTATGTGTCTTTATACGTATTCATTTGTCTTTATATGTATTTATGTGTCTTTATACGTATTTATTTGTCTTTTTATGTATTTATGTGTCTTTATACGTATTTATTTGTCTTTACAAGTATTTATTTGTCTTTATATGTATTTATGTGTCTTTATACATATTTATTTGTCTTTATATGTATTTATGTGTCTTTATACGTATTTATTTGTCTTTATATGTATTTATGTGTCTTTATACATATTTATTTGTCTTTATATGTATTTAGGTGTCTTTATACATATTTTATTTGTCTTTATATGTATTTATGTGTCTTTATACGTATTTATTTGTCTATATATGTATTTATGTGTCTTTATACGTATTTATTTGTCTTTATATGTATTTAGGTATCTTTATATGTATTTATTTGTCTTGATATGTATTTATGTGTCTTTATACGTATTTATTTGTCTTTATACGTATTTATTTGTCTTTATATGTATTTATGTGTCTTTATACGTATTTATTTGTCTTTATATGTATTTATGTGTCTTTATACGTATTTATTTGTCTTTATATGTATTTAGGTGTCTTTATATGTATTTATTTGTCTTGATATGTATTTATGTGCCTTTATATGTCTTGCTTGGCCACTATCAAGCTTACAATCAAATTAATTGTGCATATAAAGTACACTACCCAAATGTAAGGTGTAATCTGTGTATAGTCTGGAAAGACCACACTAAACAAGAAGTGGCCAAATAATTATTTACCATCAGTTACTAAACAGGAAATTAGGGAAATCATGTAACAAGTATAAACTACAATTAAAGGTACAGTCTAGTCAAAATTAAACTTTCATGATTCAGATAGAGTGTTCAATTTAAACAACTTTCCAATTTACTTCTATGATCAAATGTGCTTTATTCTTTTGGTATCCTTTGTTGAAGACTAAACCTAAGTAGGCTGATAGGAGCTTAGGAGTGTGCATGTGTTTATGGCAGCAGTGTGTGTAACTGTAACTATGTATAACATGGCAATAACTAATGTTGCTAACACTGCTGTCAGATGGCTAAACATACATACACTCTTGAGCTCACCTACGGCTAGATTTAGAGTTTTGTCGGTAACGACCCGAGTAGCTAACGTATGCTTTTTTTTCCCCGCACCTTTTAAATACTGCTGGTATTTAGAGTTCACAGAATGGCTGCGTTTTCAGTGCATTAGGCTCCAAAAAAGGAGCGTAGAGCATAATTTACCGCCACTGCAAATCTCGATACCAGCGGTGCTTACGGAAGCGGCCAGCTTCAAAAACGTGCTCATGCACGATTCCCCCATAGAAAACAATGGGGCAGTTTGAGCTGAAAAAAAACCTAACACCTGCAAAAAAGCAGCGTTAAGCTCCTAACGCAGCCCCATTGTTTCCTATGGGGAAACACTTCCTAAGTCTGCACCTTACACCCTAACATGTACCCCGAGTCTAAACACCCCTAACCTTATACTTATTAACCCCTAATCTGCCGCCCCCGCTATCGCTGACCCCTGCATATTATTATTAACCCCTAATCTGCCGCTCCGTACACCGCCGCAACCTACATTATCCCTATGTACCCCTAATCCGCTGCCCATAACACTGCCGACCCCTATATTATATTTATTAACCCCTAATCTGCCCCCCACAACCTCGCCTCCACCTACCTACAATTATTAACCCCTAATCTGCCGACCGGACCTCACCGCTACTCTAATACATTTTTTAACCCCTAAAGCTAAGTCTAACCCTAACCCTAACATCACCCTAAATTAAATATAATTTAAATCTAACGAAATAAATTAACTCTTATTAAATAAATTATTCCTATTTAAAGCTAAATACTTACCTGTAAAATAAACCCTAATGTAGCTACAATATAAATAATAATTATATTGTAGCTATTTTAGGATTTATATTTATTTTACAGGCAACTTTGTATTTATTTTAACCAGGTACAATAGCTATTAAATAGTTAATAACTATTTAATAGCTACCTAGTTAAAATAATTAAAAAATTACCTGTAAAATAAATCCTAACCTAAGTTACAATTAAACCTAACACTACACTAGCAATAAATTAATTAAATAAAATACCTACAATTATCTACAATTAAACCTAACACTACACTATCAATAAATAAATTAAATAAAATAACTACAAATAAATACAATTAAATAAACTAACTAAAGTACAAAAAATGAAAAAAGCTAAGTTACAAAAAATAAAAAAATTAATTACAAACATAATAAAAATATTACAACAATTTTAAGCTAATTACACCTACTCTAAGCCCCCTAATAAAATAACAAAGCCCCCCAAAATAAAAAAAAATGCCCTACCCTATTCTAAAATTAAAATAGAAAAGCTCTTTTACCTTACCAGCCCTTAAAAGGGCCTTTTGCGGGGCATACCCCAAAGAATTCAGCTCTTTTGCCTGTAAAAAAAAACATACAATACCCCCCCAACATTACAACCCACCACCCACATACCCCTAATCTAACCCAAACCCCCCTTAAATAAACCTAACACTAAGCCCCTGAAGATCTTCCTACCTTGTCTTCACCATGCAGGTATCACTGATCGCTCCAGGCTCCGAAATCTTCATCCAAGCCCAAGCGGGGGTTGGAGATCCATCATCCGGCTGAAGTCTTCTATCAAGCGACGGCTGAAGAGGTCCAGAAGAGGCTCCAAAGTCTTCATGCTATCCGGGCAGAAGAGTAGATCCGGACCGGCAACCATCTTCTTCCAAGCGGCTCCATGTTGAAGACCTCCGGCGCGGATCCATCCTCTTCTTGCGACGTCCTAAGTCCGAATGAAGGTTCCTTTAAATGACGTCATCCAAGATGGCGTCCCTCGAATTCCGATTAACTGATAGGATTCTATCAGCCAATCGGGATTAAGGTAGGAAAAATCTGATTGGCTGATGGAATCAGCCAATCAGATTCAAGTTTAATCCGATTGGCTGATCCAATCAGCCAATCAGATTGAGCTCGCATTCTATTGGCTGATCAGAACAGCCAATAGGATGCGAGCTCAATCTGATTGGCTGATTCAATCAGCCAATCAGATTTTCCCTACCTTAATTCCGATTGGCTGATAGAATCCTATCAGCCAATCGGAATTCGAGGGACACCATCTTGGATGACGTAATTTAAAGGAACCTTCATTCGGACTTAGGACGTCGCAAGAAGAGGATGGATCCGCGCCGGAGGTCTTCAACATGGAGCCGCTTGGAAGAAGATGGTTGCCGGTCCGGATCTGCTCTTTTGCCCGGATAGCATGAAGACTTTGGAGCCTCTTCTGGACCTCTTCAGCCGTTGCTTGATAGAAGACTTCAGCTGGATGATGGATCTCCAGCCCCCGCTTGGGCTTGGATGAAGATTTCGGAGCCTGGAGCGATCGGTGATACCTGGCATGGTGAAGACAAGGTAGGAAGATCTTCAGGGGCTTAGTGTTAGGTTTATTTAAGGGGGGTTTGGGTTAGATTAGGGGTATGTGGGTGGTGGGTTGTAATGTTGGGGGGGGTATTGTATGTTTTTTTACAGGCAAAAGAGCTGAATTCTTTGGGGTATGCCCCGCAAAAGGCCCTTTTAAGGGCTGGTAAGGTAAAAGAGCTTTTCTATTTTAATTTTAGAATAGGGTAGGGCATTTTTTTATTTTGGGGGTCTTTGTTATTTTATTAGGGGGCTTAGAGTAGGTGTAATTAGCTTAAAATTGTTGTAATATTTTTATTATGTTTGTAATTAATTTTTTTATTTTTTGTAACTTAGCTTTTTTTATTTTTTGTACTTTAGTTAGTTTATTTAATTGTATTTATTTGTAGGTATTTAATTTAATTTATTTATTGATAGTGTAGTGTTAGGTTTAATTGTAGATAATTGTAGGTATTTTATTTAATTAATTTATTGATATTGTAGTGTTAGGTTTAATTGTAACTTAGGTTAGGATTTATTTTACAGGTAATTTTGTAATTATTTTAACTAGGTAGCTATTAAATAGTTATTAACTATTTAATAGCTATTGTACCTGGTTAAAATAAATACAAAGTTGCCTGTAAAATAAATATAAACCCTAAAAATTTATATTGTAGCTATATTAGGGTTTATTTTACAGGTAAGTATTTAGCTTTAAATAGGAATAATTTATTTAATAAGAGTTAATTTATTTTGTTAGATTTAAATTATATTTAACTTAGGGGGGTGTTAGGGTTAGGGTTAGACTTAGCTTTAGTGGTTAATAAATTTATTAGAGTAGCGGTGAGGTCCGGTCGGCAGATTAGGGGTTAATACTTGAAGTTAGGTGTCGGCGATGTTAGGGAGGGCAGATTAGGGGTTAATACTATTTATTATAGGGTTATTGAGGCGGGAGTGAGGCGGATTAGGGGTTAATACATTTATTATAGTGGCGGTGAGGTACGGTCGGCAGATTAGGGGTTAATAATTGTAAGTAGGTGGAGGCGACGTTGGGGGCGGCAGATTAGGGGTTAATAAATATAATATAGGGGTCGGCGGTGTTAGGGGCAGCAGATTAGGGGTACATAGGGATAACTTAGGTGGCGGCGGTGTGCGGTCGGCAGATTAGGGGTTAAAAAATTTTAATAGAGTGGCGGCGATGTGGGGGGACCTCGGTTTAGGGGTACATAGGTAGTTTATGGGTGTTAGTGTACTTTAGAGCACAGTAGTTAAGAGCTGTATGAACCGGCGTTAGCCCAGAAAGCTCTTAACTCCTGTTTTTTTTCTGCGGCTGGAGTTTTGTCGTTAGATTTCTAACGCTCACTTCAGCCATGACTCTAAACACCGGCGTTAGAAAGATCCCATTGAAAAGATAGGATACGCAATTGACGTAAGGGGATCTGCGGTATGGAAAAGTCGCGTCTGGAAAGTGAGCGTTAGACCCTTTAATGACTGACTCTAAATACCAGTGGGCGGTAAAAACCAGCGTTAGGAGCCTCTAACGCTGGTTTTGACGGCTACCGCCAAACTCTAAATCTAGCCGCTAGAGTTACTCTTTAAAAAAGGATACCAAGAGAACTAAGCAAAATTGATAATAGAAGTAAATTAAAAAGTTTAAAATTTCATACTCTATGCAATCAATTTAAGTTGAACTTTACTGTCCCTTTAAGCATGAAAATGAGAAAAATGCACCATAATAAGATCTAATTATGTTGCCTTTTCTCTTTTTCTTTAACACTGAACTAATTGAATTAAATTTGCTACAATCCATTCATAAATATAAAAAATGGGTGGTAATATCTGGAGTTGCAGTCTGGGCTTCTTCTATTGTCAAAAACTAACCCAGGCATACTTTTGATTGGCTAACGTGATTATCACAAATTAGCTGCTATATAGTAGGGTAGTTAAAGGGATAGGAAAGTCAAAATTAAACTTGCAGGATTCAGATAGAGCAGGTCATTTTAATACATTTTAAATTCACTTCTATTTTCAAATGTGCTTCCTTCTCTTGTTATCTCTTGTTGGAAAAAAAAATATGCACATATCCTACACTATTGGGAGCTGGCTGCTGATTGGTGGCTGCACACATTTGTCTCTTGTGATTGGCTGACTAGATGCATTATGCTAGCTGCCAGTAGTGCACTGCTGTTCCTTCAGCAAAGGATAACTAGAGAATGAAGCAAATTTGATAATATAATAAATTGGAAAGTTGTTTAAAATTGTATGTTCTAGCCAAATCATGAAAGAACATTTGGTGGTTTTCTATTCCTTTAACTAACTATTTACTTTGACGCTCCACAACTGAGTCAATCTTCAACACTGTTAGCTGGGGAACATCTAATACTTTGTGCTCTTTAGGTTTCTACTGAGTACCTCAGTATATATAAGCTTTTACTGAGAGGTGTATAGGCTTCTACTGAGAGGTGTATAGGTTTCTACTGAGAGGTGTATAGGCTTCTACTGAGAGGTGTATAGGCTTCTACTGAGATGTGTATAGGCTTCTACTGAGAGGTGTATAGGTTTCTACTGAGAGGTGTATAGGCTTCTACTGAGAGGTGTATAGGCTTCTACTGAGAGGTGTATAGGCTTCTACTGAGAGGTGTATAGGTTTCTACTGAGATGTGTATAGGCTTCTACTGAGAGGTATATAGGCTTCTACTGAGAGGTGTATAGTCTTCTAATGAAAGGTGTATAGGTTTCTACTAAGAGGTGTATAGGCTTCTACTGAGAGTTGCATAGGTTTCTACTGAGAGGTGTATAGGCTTCTACTGAGAGGTGTATAGGTTTCTACTGAGAGGTGTATAGGTTTCTACTGAGAGGTGTATAGGCTTCTACTGAGAGGTGTATAGGCTTCTACTGAGAGGTGTATATGTTTATAGGCTTCTACTGAGAGGTGTATAGGCTTCTACTGAGAGGTGTATAGGCTTCTACTGAGAGGTGTATAGGTGTATAGGCTTCTACTGAGAGGTGTATAGGCTTCTAATGAGAGGTGTATAGGCTTCTACTGAGAGGTGTATAGGATTCTACTGAGAGGTGCATAGGTTTCTACTGAGAGGTGTATAGGCTTCTACTGAGAGGTGTATAGGTTTCTAGGCTTCTACTGAGAGGTGTATATGCTTCTACTGAGAGGTGTATAGGTTTATAGGCTTCTACTGAGAGGTGAATAGGTTTCTACTGAGAGGTGTATATGCTTCTACTGAGAGGTGTATAGGTGTATAGGCTTCTACTGAGAGGTTTTTAGGTGTATAGGTTTCTACTGAGATGTGTATAGGATAATATGCTTCTACAGAGAGGTGTGTAGGTTTATAGGCTTCTACTGAGAGGTGTATAGGTTTCTACTGAGAGGTGTATAGGTTTCTACTGAGAGGTGTATAGGTTTCTACTGAGAGGTGTATAGGCTTCTACTGAGAGGTGTATAGGCTTCTACTGAGAGGTGTATAGGCTTCTACTGAGAGGTGTATAGGTTTCTACTGAGAGGTGTATAGGCTTCTACTGAGAGGTGTATAGGCTTCTACTGAGAGGTGTATAGGCTTCTACTGAGAGGTTAAAGGGATGAGCTGTGATTGATACCTTTGGATTTTAAGCATGTTTTAAACTTTGAAATAAAGCTTTGACTTTTTAAATTAAGCGCTTAGTTTGACTCGCTGGTGTTTCCAAGTAATCTGTTCTACTGAGAGGTGTATAGGTTTCTACTGAAAGGTGTATAGGCTTCTACTGAGAGGTGTATAGGTTTCTACTCAGAGGTGTATAGGATTCTACTGAGAGGTGTATAGGTTTCTACTGAGAGGTGTATAGGTTTCTACTAAGAGGTGTATAGGATTCTACTGAGAGGTGTATAGGTTTCTACTGAGAGGTGTATAGGTTTCTAATGAGAGGTGAATAGGTTTCTACTGAGAGGTGTATAGGCTTCTACTGAGAGGTGTATAGGCTCTTTAGGTTTCTACTGAGTACCTCAGTATATATAGGCTTCTACTGAGAGGTGTATAGGTTTCTACTGAGAGGTGTATAGGCTTCTACTGAGAGGTGTATAGGCTTCTACTGAGAGGTGTATAGGCTTCTACTGAGAGGTGTATAGGTTTCTACTGAGAGGTATATAGGCTAGAGGTGTATATGTTTCTACAGAGAGGTGTATAGGCTTCTACTGAGAGGTGTATAGGATTATAGGCTTCTACTGAGAGGTGTATAGGTGTATAGGCTTCTACTGAGAGGTGTATAGGCTTCTACTGAGAGGTTTATAGGCTTCTACTGAGAGGTGTATATGCTTCTACTGAGAGGTGTATAGGTTTATAGGCTTCTACTGAGAGGTGTATAGGCTTCTAATGAGAGGTGTATAGGCTTCTAATGAGAGGTGTATAGGCTTCTACTGAGAGGTGTTTAGGATTCTACTGAGAGGTGTATAGGTTTCTACTGAGAGGTGTATAGGCTTCTATTGAGAGGTGTATAGGTTTCTACTGAGAGGTGTATAGGTTTCTACTGAGAGGTGTGTAGGCTTCTACTGAGAGGTGTATAGGCTTCTACTGAGAGGTGTATCAGTGTATAGGCTTCTACTGAGAGGTTTTTAGGTGTATAGGTTTCTACTGAGATGTGTATAGGATAATATGCTTCTGCAGAGAGGTGTATAGGTGTATAGGATTCTACTGAGAGGTGTATAGGTTTCTACTGAGAGGTGTATAGGCTTCTATTGAGAGGTGTATATGTTTCTACTGAGAGGTGTATAGGTTTTTACTGAGAGGTGTATAGACTTCTACTGAGAGGTGTATTGGCTTCTACTGAGAGGTGTATCAGTGTATAGGCTTCTACTGAGAGGTTTTTAGGTGTATATGTTTCTACTGAGATGTGTATAGGATAATATGCTTCTGCAGAGAGGTGTATAGGTTTATAGGCTTCTACTGAGAGGTATATAGTTTTCTACTGAGAGGTGTATAGGTTTCTACTGAGAGGTGTATAGGTTTCTACTGAGAGGTGTATAGGTTTCTACTGAGAGGTGTATAGGATTCTACTGAGAGCTGTATAGGATTCTACTGAAAGGTGTATAGGTTTCTACTTAGAGGTGTATAGGTTTCTACTGAGAGGTGTATAGGATTCTACTGAGAGGTGTATAGGCTTCTACTAAGAGGTGTATAGGCTTCTACTAAGAGGTGTATAGGCTTCTACTGAGAGGTGTATAGGTGTATAGGCTTCTACTGAGAGGTGTATAGGTGTATAGGTTTCTACTGAGATGTGTATAAGATTATAGGCTTCTACTGAGAGGTGTATAGGCTTCTACTGAGAGGCGTATAGGTTTATAGGCTTCTACTGAGAGGTGTATAGGTTTCTACTGAGAGGTGTATAGGTTTCTACTAAGAAGTGTATAGGATTCTACTGAGAGGTGTATAGGTTTCTACTGAGAGGTGTATAGGTTTCTACCGAGAGGTGTATAGGTTTCTACTGAGAGGTGTATAGATTTCTACCAAGAGGTGTATAGGATTCTACTGAGAGGTGTATAGGTTTCTACTGAGAGGTGTATAGGTTTCTACTAAGAGGTGTATAGGATTCTACTGAGAGGTGTATAGGTTTCTACTGAGAGGTGTATAGGCTTCTACTGAGAGGTGTATCAGTGTATAGGCTTCTACTGAGAGGTTTTTAGGTGTATAGGTTTCTACTGAGATGTGTATAGGATAATATGCTTCTGCAGAGAGGTGTATAGGTGTATAGGATTCTACTGAGAGGTGTATAGGTTTCTACTGAGAGGTGTATAGGCTTCTATTGAGAGGTGTATATGTTTCTACTGAGAGGTGTATAGGTTTTTACTGAGAGGTGTATAGACTTCTACTGAGAGGTGTATTGGCTTCTACTGAGAGGTGTATCAGTGTATAGGCTTCTACTGAGAGGTTTTTAGGTGTATATGTTTCTACTGAGATGTGTATAGGATAATATGCTTCTGCAGAGAGGTGTATAGGTTTATAGGCTTCTACTGAGAGGTATATAGTTTTCTACTGAGAGGTGTATAGGTTTCTACTGAGAGGTGTATAGGTTTCTACTGAGAGGTGTATAGGTTTCTACTGAGAGGTGTATAGGATTCTACTGAGAGCTGTATAGGATTCTACTGAAAGGTGTATAGGTTTCTACTTAGAGGTGTATAGGTTTCTACTGAGAGGTGTATAGGATTCTACTGAGAGGTGTATAGGCTTCTACTAAGAGGTGTATAGGCTTCTACTAAGAGGTGTATAGGCTTCTACTGAGAGGTGTATAGGTGTATAGGCTTCTACTGAGAGGTGTATAGGTGTATAGGTTTCTACTGAGATGTGTATAAGATTATAGGCTTCTACTGAGAGGTGTATAGGCTTCTACTGAGAGGCGTATAGGTTTATAGGCTTCTACTGAGAGGTGTATAGGTTTCTACTGAGAGGTGTATAGGTTTCTACTAAGAAGTGTATAGGATTCTACTGAGAGGTGTATAGGTTTCTACTGAGAGGTGTATAGGTTTCTACCGAGAGGTGTATAGGTTTCTACTGAGAGGTGTATAGATTTCTACCAAGAGGTGTATAGGATTCTACTGAGAGGTGTATAGGTTTCTACTGAGAGGTGTATAGGTTTCTACTAAGAGGTGTATAGGATTCTACTGAGAGGTGTATAGGTTTCTACTGAGAGGTGTATAGGTTTCTACTGAGAGGTGAATAGGTTTCTACTGAGAGGTGTATAGGTTTCTACTGAGAGGTGTATAGGCTTCTACCAAGAGGTGTATAGGATTCTACTGAGAGGTGTATAGGCTTCTACTGAGAGGTGAATAGGTTACTACTGAGAGGTGTATAGGTTTCTACTGAGAGGTGTATAGGCTTCTATTGAGAGGTGTATAGGTTTCTACTGAGAGGTGTATAGGCTTCTACTGAGAGGTGTATAGGCTTCTACTGAGAGGCGTATAGACTTCTACTGAGAGGTGTATAGGTGTATAGGCTTCTACTGAGATGTGTATAGGATTATAGGCTTCTACTGAGAGGTGTATAGGCTTCTACTGAGAGGTGTATAGGTTTATAGGCTTCTACTGAGAGGTGTATAGGTTTCCACTGAGAGGTGTATAGGTTTCTACTGAGAGGTGTATAGGTTTCTACTAAGAGGTGTATAGGTTTCTACTGAGAGGTGTATAGGTTTCTACTGAGAGGTGAATAGGTTTCTACTGAGAGGTGTATAGGTTTCTACTGAGAGGTGTATAGGTTTCTACTGAGAGGTGTATAGGTTTCTACTAAGAGGTGTATAGGATTCTACTATGAGATGTATAGGTTTCTACTAAGAGGTGTATAGGATTCTACTGAGAGGTGTATAGGATTCTTCTGAGAGATGTATAGGATTCTACTGAGAGCAGTGGCGGCTGGTGACTTTTGAAGATGGTGGAGCACTAACCCTGACCCTTAGATGGCTCCGCCCATTTTAATGTGTGTGTGTGTGTATATATACATATATACACATACACACACACACACACACACTCTGCCAGTTACCTTAACACATCCTTATGTACAAGGTGAGGGCAGTGTGTTATGTGTATTACTGTGTGTTGTTAAAGTCTGTGTGTGAGGTATGTACATAACACTAATCTGTGTATATTGAAAGACAAGAGCACCACATATACCCTGCAGTTACCATATATATATATACTGGGTACAAGAGTCCTGTCACTGGGGCAGTATAACGACTTTATATATATATATATATATATATATATATATATATATATATATATATATATATGCACCCTCCTGTATATCTTGGTGCCTTATTGCAGCATCAATCTGTTGATCTATTAAATACTCCACGTGAAGATCTTGGTGTCTTATTGTCTGTCCAAATATATACAAATCTCGCTAACTGTAATTCTAGGTGCCTTATTGCCCGTACATAGATCTAGGTGCCTATTGCCTCCTCCAGTAGATGTATATACCCCTTTGAATATGCTCATGAGCAATGTAGATCTGACTTACTGCATGTTACAATTTGTATGTCTACCCTCACCTGGCTGATGCCTCCCTGCATGGAACGGAAGTGAAGTTCGTGCTGGTAGCGGAGGGTTCCATGTGAAGTCCCCGCAGAGCCTAGCACAAACCCCCACAGCAGGGACCAGAGAAGGCGCGAGTTGCCCGGGAGCATCGTATCAGCATTTGCTCTTCCAGGGGCTCATTCTGCCTCCCACAGTCTGACCTTGAACTGAAGCCAACGATGCTCCTCCTCAAACACACACAGCTCTTAGTGTGCGAGTGTCACGTGACAGCTGGCTCTCGCACACTAAGAGCGGTTAGGAAAGCTATGGGCTGGCTTGTAGGTGGCGCTGCAGGCAATGCAGGCTGAAGGTGAAAAGGGCTTTTTTAGCCTATACTTCTATCGCATTGCACAGCATAGGCAAAAACCCATTCCACTTTCAGCCTAAAGAATTAAAAAAGGCAATTTTAATGTTTTTTAGTCAAAACTGCAGTGGAGCCTGGAAGATTTTTTTATTTAGTCAGCAAAAAAAGTTTAAAAATTTACGGCTAGATTACGAGTTTTGCGTTATACTGAAAAAGCAGCGTTATCAGGTTATAAGCCTGCTTTTTCACTACCGCTGGTATTACGAGTCTTGCAGATTTAGGGGCACCGCACACTTTTTTGGCCTTACCGCAAATCAACTTACGCAATTTGCGTATAGTCTATTTTCAATGGGACTTGCATAGCGCCGGTATTACGAGTTTGTCCTGGGAAGCCAAAAAGTGAGCGGTACACCCTATCCCGTCAAGATTTGTACCGCATTTTAAAGTCAGTAGTTATGAGTTTTACACTACAAAGTCGTAGCATAAAACTCATAACTAAAGTGCTAAAAAGTACATTAAACACCCATAAACTACCTATTAACCCCTAAACCGAGGCCCTTCCACATCGCAAATAATAAAATAAAATTATTAACCCCTAACCTGCCGCTCCGGACATCGCCGTCACTAGAATAAACATATTAACCTCTAAACTGCCGCACTCCCGCCTCGCAAACATTAGTCAAATATTATTAACCCCTAATCTGCCATCCCTAACATCGCCGCCACCTATCTACATTTATTAACCCCTAATCTGCCGCCCCCAACATCGCCGCCACTATATTAAATTTATTAACCTCTAAATCTAAGTCTAACCCAAACACCCCCTAACTTAAATATAATTAAAAGAAATATAAATAAAAATTACTATCATTAACTAAATTATTCCTATTTAAAACTAAATACTTACCTGTAAAATAAACCCTAAGCTAGCTACAATATAACTAATAGTTACATTGTAGCTAGTTTAGGTTTTATTTTTATTTTACAGGCAAGTTTGTATTTATTTTAACTAGGTAGAATAGTTATTAAATAGTTATTAACTATTTAATAACTACCTAGCTAAAATAAATTCAAATTTACCTTTAAAATAAAACCTAACCTAAGTTACACTGACACCTAACACTACACTACAATTAAATACAATTACCTAAATTAAAAACAATTAAACAATTTAAATAAAATTAGCTAAATTACAAAAAAACAAACACTAAATTACAGAAAATAAAAAACAAATTACAAGATCTTTAAACTAATTACACCTAATCTAAGAGCCCTATCAAAATAAAAAAGCCCACTCAAAATAAAAAAACAAACCCTAGCCTAAACTAAACTATCAATAGCCCTTAAAAGGGCGTTTTGCAGGGCATTGCCCCAAAGAAATCAGCTCTTTTACCCGAAAAAGAAATACAAACAACCCCCTCAACAGTAAAACCCACCACCCACACAACCAACCCCCCAAATAAAAGCCTAACTAAAAAAAACTAAGCTCCCATTGCCCTGAAAAGGGCATTTGTATGGGCATTGCCCTTA